>NW_024868322.1:0-33152 GCF_013358625.1 Macadamia integrifolia | reverse complement strand
TTTTTGGATAGGTAGTAATTTATTAACATACTAAAGAAGATATAACACGCGGGGTGGTGACACTGCGAAAGTCAAAAGAAAGAGGATGAGACAAAAACGATGGGAGAGAAGACTCCCAAAAACAAAAAAGCTTAAAGTTTACAACATAGGTAGCAAGGTAATCGGCCACATCATTTCCTTCTATGTGGGTATGAAGGAAAGAAATATGGTCAAAAAGAGGTATAAGATGAAGGTAGTCTCCCATAATTGGTCTTAAGCACCAAGGGATGGATTCAGTCTTTCTTTGCAAGATCTCAATGATGAAAAGGTTATCTCCTTCCACAATGATGTTGTGGTAGCCCTTTGACAAAGCAATACACAAAGCAAGTTGGGCAGCACATGCTTCAGCCACAATAGAAAACATTGATCCTGAATATGTAACAAAAGCCAGAATGAACATCTCCATAGAGTTTTTGAAGACTCCACCTGCACCAACTTGGCCTGGAACACCATGGGTGGCACCATCAATATTAACTTTCACCATATCTTCAATAGGAGGACACCATCTAATGTTAATGATATTAGAATGTCTTGGGTTGGTGTTCCTCACTTGCAAAAATTCCCTGGCCATCCATAAAAACTTAGATTGAATACTTCGAAAATTTGGTAAGGAATGCCGATGAACAAGGTCATTATAAGATAACCAAATCAGCCAAATTGTAGTAGCCATAAGAGCTTCCCACCAACGAGACTGCTGCGTCAAGTTCTTAGACTGCAAAATATAAGTAACCATAGATGAATGGGCTGAAGAACTCATTATAACTGAGCCAAAACCATTTGCCTACCATAAAACTTTCGACCAAGGACAAGTAAGGAAAATGTGGTCAACCTGAGCCACATGTTGAGCACAAAAGGGGCAGATATCCAACAGATGCATTCCTCGATCATTAAGTAATGAGGGAAGAGGTAGTCTATTGTGCATGAGTTTCCATAGATTAAATTTAATTTTTGGGGCTGTTGGAACGTGCCATAATTTCTACTATAGAGGATTCTTCTCTTGTGCTACATCACAAGTAAGTCTATAGGTTGAAGCCACAGAAAACTTTCTGGATGTTGTTGGTGCCCAAATAATGCGATCATCTTGAGCAAAGCTTGATAAAGGAATAGAAAGATGGTTTCCGCAATATCCGGTGGCTACCAATGATAAACAACTGAAGAAATCAAAGTCATAGTTGAATGATCTATCAAATATGCAACCTCTGTAGGGGTTTGGAAATGAAGGGGAAACGGAGCAACATATGTTTGATTCTAGGGATCCAACAAGGATCAACATCTTGCCTAGAACCAACTTGATAAAAAATACCCCAAGGGGGTAGCGCAGTTTGTGAGCAACGAACTTGGTACTAGCCGTAAACTTGGACCTCCTAAATTCAACTTCCACTAGGCACACCTTGGGCCACTCACACGAGGGTGTTTAGTGCTCTTCACCGCTTTCGATGAGAGTTGAATGGTTCTCATTCAACCACAGTCTGACTCAATCCATGAGGTTGTGGGGTCAGTATGGACCCGCAGGACTAGTAAGGCCAAAGGCCTGGATACCCATCATTAGCAAAAAAATACTTTTGAGGAGGAGCTCCTTGCAATTGAAGAGGCAGTGACAGGGCAAGAAGCCTTGAGGAATGAGCATCTGGGAAAGAACTTAGCGTTCATAGTTTGTCCCCATAACAACTGTGATGGTTGCAAATGCTCCTATGCCTTCTTACAAAGTAGCCATATTCATGGAGGATGAGAAGTTTAGATTCAGGCCACCAGAAGACTTCAAAGAGCAAATGGTTTTCTAATTTACGGTTGGTATCAATTTCTTTTCCCCAAAAGACCAAAAGAAACTACGGCTACCAGCATCCAACTTAGACAAGACTACCACAGGAAGTTTAAAACATAACATATAGTATTGCGAGAGAGATGATAATGTAGATTGAGTCAAAGTATGTCTATCCGCCACACTAAGAAACTTGGATTTCCAATGGCTGAGTTGAGCATTGACACAGGCCAAAAGCATAGAGCATTGATCCTTATTGATCCTCTTCCTTGTATAACGAATTCCCAACTACCAATCCAAACGAAGTTGGAGATATGAAAAAAATCAAATAATTCTCGTAAAAGAGAATTAGGAAAATTAGGCTGAATTGAGCTTTGGATTTGAGGATATTAATGCACTGACCTGAATAATGACAATATTGTTGAATAATTCTGTTAAAAGCTCGGGCTTCACCTCTACTAGCCTGACCGAACAAAATCAGGTCATCTGCAAAAGTCATGTGAAATGGGTTCACAACCCCTATCAATGCGAATACCATGAATGGATTTCTGATTTTGAGCATGGAGAACGTGAGAAAAATAGATATGGGAGAGAGAGAGGATCCCCTTGCTGAAAACCTCTTTTAGGAACTAATGGAGAAAGAGGACAGCCATTAAGAAGAACAGAAATAGGTACCGATTCAACACAAAACATCACTCTTCTAATCCATTCAGCATGAAAACCATAGGCCACAAGAGTTTTCCGCAAAAAATCCCAATCCAGCCTATCATATGCTTTGTTCATATCCAATTTAATAGACATCCATCCATATTTCCCCTTCTTTTTCTTGTTGATGCAATGAAGGATTTCATGACATAACAACACATTATCTTGTATGTGCCTACACTTGATAAAATCATTCTAATTGAAGCAAATAATATTATGCAAACCCCCCCCCCCCCCTTTAACCTTCTGGTGATAATTTTCAAAATAATCTTGTAAGTGAAGTTGCACAAACTTATGGGGCAAAAATCATTGATAGAAGAGGGGTGTTGTACCTTTGGGATAAGAGTGATGTATCATTCAACTTCCGTGCAAAAGTCCCCGAAGAGAAAAAAACTTTGATAGCCGCAGAGACTTCAGCTCCAATAATATCCTAGGTTGAATGAAAGAAACCACCAGAATCCATCGGGCCCTGGTGATTTAGAAGTAAGCATAATCTTAACGACACTAAGAATCTCTGCATCAGTAACAGGTTCCATGAGTTTATCATTTTCCTCTCCAGATACCCAATTACAAATGATATCAAAATAGGTGTCATCAATAATATTATGAGAAGAAGAATAGATTTGCTGAAAATGCGATTGGATAACTTCACCATTAAGAATTTCTGAGCTAATATTCAAATCCTGATGATTGAGGGAGAGTATGTGATTCCGAGCCCTTCTCTTAATCGTGGATATGCGAAAGAATCCGGTATTAGCATCTCCTTCTCTCACCCATTGTAACCTTGATTTTTGAGCCCAAAGTTCTTCTTGAGTAAGTGACTGAGTAAGAGCAGCCTAAAGACGTGAATAGCAGCCTAAAGATATTCTTCCTCAACAAACCAACTTGAATTTTGCCGCCCAAAAGGGAGAGATTGCAAATTTCCCAAATCAGACCGTAGTAGAAGAATTTTTTGAGAATGATTTCCGACAACATTTTTGTTCCACCACCGAAGTTTAGTACCCAACATTCTTAATTTGATTGCTAACTTATAAGAAGCTGATCCACTACCCTCTTGGCTCGAAGTTTCAATTCCATAAGCCAGAAGTTCTCGAATCTAAAAGGACAACACCTAAAGCCATTTGTGCCATCCTCAGTGAGAGAAATGGCTTTATGAACAAAGACCGCAACAGGTTCACACAGAACAGAACAGAGGCATAAGGATGTAAAGCAAGCCATTCACTGGAAACAAGAAAGTGATCAAGTCTCTCCTTTATACGGTTCATCCCTCTTTGTCTATTATCCCAAGTGAAAGGCGGCCCCTTGAAGGGAAGATTGAGGAGAGCTGCATCATTAACAAAATCAATAAAAGGTTGAATTTGGGAAATAGTACAGGGTCAACCTCCTACCTTCTCCAATGGACCTAGAATAGAATTCCAATCGCCAGCCAAAACCCAAGGAAGGGATATAAAAGGAATGAGTTGTCGGTGGTGTAAATGGATTATAGTGAGAAAATAAGAAGGAAGACCATTCACTGTAGTCAGTAAATGACCACCATATGCATACACCATTCTATGTTCCACAGTAGCTCTAGGGTAATATTAGAAGACCATAAAAGTAATAATCCTCCCCTCGATTGATAGCAGGAGTGAGATGATAGTGGTTCATACAAAGTCTTCTACAAATAGTTGTAAGGGGTCAAGAAACCAATTTAATTTCTGAGAGAAATAAAATGTTTGGTCTATATATGGCTCCATACAATAAAGCTTAATTCCCTCCTAACCGTTGTTCGTCCAAACCCCTGGCAGTTGAGCGAGAGGATTTTCATGGTCACATAGAAGTGTCTCCGGCCAACCCCCACCACCTCAGAAGGAGGCCTTTCAGTTTTGTGGGGTCCAAGAAACTGAGAGAAAAGGAAAGATTTCTCAATTTCAGATATAAATGTACACAAAGCGGTAAGCCAGAAAAAGAGCCTATGCATGATGCCCAGGTTCCTACCTTCAACAGTGAACTCAACACTAATCAGATTCTGGTTGGTTTCAAGGACAAGAAAGGAAAATCTCCTATCATCACGTTTCCTTCCGAAATTTCACTCGAAGGTATTCATATGCATACAGGATTCTCCCGAGCAGAACCGAAGCTAATCCTCCCTAAAAAGCGGCAGGCGAATATGGATGAGCATGACCGCTAGCACTGTAACTCTTCACACGTGGCGAAGGATAAACATTGAAGACAACTCGTTCTGATAAGGACAACATCCAGTGCTCCACTATTCGAACTGAATCTGAGGCTAAGGTGGCCGGCCTTAGTTACCCGGGAAGCCATGAAGTTCTTGGTGGTCAACTGTGGAGGATTGGTCGACCCTCGACAAAGCGGGAAATTTGCCTACTAGTAAATAAACAAAGACCATTGGTTTGCTTTTTGTCTGAAACGAAAGTGTCAACCACTAGATTCCATAGGTTCTGCAACTCTCTCTCATTTTCAAACTTTGAATGTTCACCAGAAATGAGGGGCGCGGGTGATAGGCAACTTGAGGCGAAATTGGATAGGTTTTTGTCAAGTTTGAATTGGCTGAATAAATTTCCTAACTCCTCTGTTTCACTTGAAGTTTTAAGCATCCTCAGATCACAAGGCCATCATCTTGCAAACCGAAGAACACAGGGTAAGGGTGCATCACCCATTTTGTTTTGAAGCTTTTTGGACTTCTGAACCAGTATTCTTAGAGACCATCACTTCTGCCTGGGACAATCAAAGTGCTCATGGCTCCCCTTCATACATTTTAAACAACAAGCTTCAGAAATTACAAAGATCTCTCAGAAGCTGGAACAGAAATGTTATTGGAAATATTTTTCAGAAGATTGAGCACTTCAAAAAATCTCTTGAATCTCTGTTGCAAGTACTCTCACAACATAGAAATGATGAATGGGTTTTATAGGAAAAGTTCCTTCAAGCCTCTTTGCGACGTCTGGCACATCAAGAAGAAATTTTTTGGTGACAAAAATCCCAAATTGAGTCGATTAGACTGGGGGATCGCAACACCAGATTCTTTCATCTATCAACACTCAAGTGATGTGCACAGAACTCCATCAACTCAATTAACATCAATGGCCTTAATATTCAAGGGGAACAGGAGATTGGAATGGCAATTTCGACATATTTCAGCAACTTTTATGCCATACATCAGCAGAACATAGATGACTCTTACTTTGACTGCATCCGAGCTAGAATCACCCCAGAAGACAATGCCAGTCTCTTAAAGCCAGTCACAACAGAGGAAATTACATCTACTATATTCTCAATGCCTGCATACAAATCACCAGGATCAGACGGATTTCCCGGGCTATTCTTACAGAACCTGGTAAATCATCAGACAGGATGTTCCCTCTTGCATCAAAAACTTCTCCGATGGAACTTTTGGCCGTCAAATGAATCATACATACCCAAGGTCGATCAACCCACAGGTATTTCGGATTTTAGGCTGATTGGATTATGCAACTTCATTTATAAAATCATTTCAAGAATCTTTGTCAACAAGCTCCGCCCTATCCTTAATTGGATAATCTCACTAAACCAGAATGGTTTCATCAAAGGGAGGCATATCCAAGATAACGTCCTTATATACAATGAAATCTTGAAAAAGATCAGACACACAAGGAGGGGCAGAAATGGGTACTTCTCTCTCAAGCTCGATACGAGCAAAGCCTACGACAGACTTGAATGGAAATTTTTTAAATCCACCCTCCTCAATTATGGGTTCGATCCTCCCTAGGTTCAAAGAGTCATGTTTTGCGTCAAGACTACTCAAATGACAGCGCTCATCAATGGTACTCCTATGTCTTATTTTAAACTTTCTTGAGGTCTTCGATAGGGTGACCCCCACTCCTAATATATCCATTGGTCTTTTTCGCAGATGTCGTGTCTTCAAAACTAGCAATTGTAATGGAGGACAAAACCATTCATGGAGTACAAATCAATCGAGCAGGTATACCTATCACATATGGCATTTGCGAATGATTTAATTCTGTTCGGGAAAGCTACTATGGCCGAGGCTAGAGCGCCGCAATCCATCCTTGATACCTATTGCCACTTTTCTGGACAAGCCATCAACTTGAATAAAACATGGGCACAATTTAGTCCTAATATTGATTCTGCCATCAAGAGACAATTGCGTTAGTTTTTTCGGATCATACCTAAATCTTGATTCTACTTGGGGGACTTCTTTGGGTCAAATGCGACGAACACCTCTGTGCCCACAATCTCTTAAGACTTTTTTTGACATGATGCTAGAACCTTGGTCAAAGACATTTTTACTAGATTGACCCAAACTTGGATGCTCAAGTAGAATTTGGAGCATTCTAAAAACTAGAGATCCAACTATAAGGAGACAAATAGCCTAATATGGCATTGCTCTCGTATCTTTGGCCTCTCTCTCTCTCTCTCTCTCTCTCTCTCTCTCTCTCTCTCTCTCTCTCTCTCTCTCTCTCTATATATATATATATATATATATAGTTATATATAAAAGTCCTAGGACCTAATTCTAATAAGTATCTTTCATTTAAATGATTGGAAATTTACAAAGAGCGCATTTGTTTGGCGAGCAAAAAGGGGTAAAAGAAAAAGTCCTAAGCCTAGATATGTAACAGAGTCGAGGTGCAACAAAGACAAAGAAAAGAAATGATGGTAAAAGATGCAATTTTACAATAAAATAAAAAAATGTTACGCACACCGCTTGTGTACCATAATTTAGCACCAATTGTGTTTATTCTCTCTTACCCCTTGTAATGACACATGCCTCTCCTAAATGATATCCCAACCCATGCCCCCTACTTTTGTTGCCCGCTAATTTATTGCACAGTGGCCAGATGCCTATTCCTCTTCTATAAAATAATTTTTATTCCCTCCTTTCCCCAAAATCCTACCATAGTAGGACTTTGAAGAAAAGTGTGATAATTCCCTTGTCACATAAACAAACAAATATTGTAATTACTACAATTATTGTATGTTATGCTTCCTAGTGTGCTCTCATTGGTTCCCACACTAGTGCAGGAATCATCTTTTAGAGAACTCCTCTTCCAAAAGTCAAAAAAAAAAAAAGAAAAAAAGGTAGAGTGTTCTCCATGGGGGAGCAGTCTCCACCATCACCCCGAGAACTCTCTCTCCTTCATTCATATTGGTCATTTCATGAGAACAACTCTCTCTCCTTTATTCATATTGGTCATTTCATGAGACTAGGTCAAGTCCTTGTACGAGACAGAGCTCATCATCCGCACAGATAAAATCCACCCAACAACCAACTTTGCGGTGGTTCCATCTGTGTGAATGGTATGAGAATGGTTCTTGTATGAGAACCTGATCCACACTCTCAATTCACATCAAGAGGAGAGTGATAGACCGTGCGAAGGATGCTCTCCCTCATAGTGAACATTACCCCCAAAAAATAAATGCATGGTCTGATTTTTTCTATTTTTAATTTTATAATTAAAAAACCTTCAAATATCCCACTGCTTTATTCCCACTCCATTATTATCCTTAAAGAAGAAGGGGCCTAAAGTAATTAAAAGCTTGAATGCTTTATACCCACTCCATTCATACGCTCTTGATTCATAGATTTAAAATTTATTAAATAAAGAGAGAAAATCTACTGATTAAAAACGTACAAAATTGCTCTCCCAATGAACCTGATCCGCTCTCACCATTGGCACCGTTTTGCAAGAATTGCACAGCCTGCGTCCTCAGGGGATATGAAAACTTCATGATTGCCATGCGGCGTTGTTTTAGAATTGGGAACCGGACCCCGGTGACTGATCCAGCCGATTCTGGCAATTCTAATCTGTTTATTGTCAATTCCGGTGGATTCCAACCGATTCAGATTGGAATCGATTCCAAAGTCAGTGACAATCCGATGACCAACCACATCACCCGGCCCCCACCTCCAAAAAGGAAGCACACAGTGCATTTTGTAATGAGAAAAAGAAAAAAATATACATAAACGGTTTCTAAGATACATGTACGGAACTGGAGACAGAAAAGTTGCTAAGATCACACAATATAAAAATTCCAATATAATCCCATTTTTCCGCTAGAAAATAAATGGGATTTTGGGATTTGGGATTTGGGATTTGGGATTTTATTGTCTAATCTGACGAAGCCAACTCGTCAATTCTCATAGCTTTGAGGTAGCAAGCTTAATAAGATCCTTCCTGAGAATCTTGCCGGATGGGTTCTTAGGGATGGCACTCACGAATGCCACTCTGCGAATTCTCTTGTATGGAGCCACCTGCATTTGCACACATATATTAAGAGTGTAACTTCATGAAAAAATGATGTAAATATCACCACTGGTAGTTTGACAAGTCAACTTTTTTCTTTAGTATTTGGGTTATATATTCTGGTGTGTTGAACTCACCTGTTTGGCCACAAAATCCATGATGGCACCCTCGGAGAAATTGCTTCCCTCTTTTCTCACCACATACGCCATGGGATACTGCCCAACCTCCTCATCTGGAAACCTGAGACAAATTCACATTTCAACCATCAAATCCTTCTTATTTTCCCACTTTCCACCATAATCTATATCCGTTACAATCTACCAAGTGCTAAGATATTCATAAAAGGAAAGAACAGAGAGTGAGTAATAAAGAAGGGGCTTACGGTATGACAGCAGCATCAGCAATCTCTGGGTGGGTAAGCAACAATGCCTCTAGTTCTGCTGGAGGGACCTGCCGCCAGAGTCATGGTGAAACCCATTAGTGAGTAGAAGTACTTAATGACTCAGCTTGCACTATCCATGAAGTCTTTCTATATAAGCAAGATCAGGGCATCTACATTAGCTATCAATTAATCTACCTGATAACCCTTGTATTTGATGAGCTCCTTCAACCTATCCACCACGAATATGTATCCATCCTCGTCGATGTAACAGATGTCTCCCGTCCTTAACCATCCCTGCGAATCTAATGTCGATGTTGTAGCTTCTGGGTTGCTAAAATACCCTACAAATACAGTAATGTTAACACTCAGTCTCTGCCTCTCCGGCAGTTTTGATTGGAAAGTTAGCTTTTTACCTTTCATGACAGAGGGTCCACGCAGCCACAACTCACCGGACCGGTTCACCGGCAAGGCCTCTCCGGTGTCCGGGTCAACGATCTTTGCTTCCATGCTTGGGGACAACAACCCCGCCGTACCGTATCGCATGCTCTCCTCCGCCGTATCTGTCGACGCCCCTATCCCTGTGGTCTCCGTTAACCCATACCCTTGCAGGATTCTCACCGTCGGATACTTCTCTAAGAACCCCTCGATCACTTCCTTGCTCAAGGGGGCCCCACCAGACAACACCGATTGCAGAGTTCCTAGATCGTATTTCGCCTTCACCGCCTCCGCGTGGTTGATTAGCGCCACCAGTATCGGCGGCACGAGCGGCAGGTATGTCGCCCGGTACTTGGCGATCGCGGAGAGCATCTCATCCATCTCGAATTTGGAGAGCACCACGATTGTCGATCCTGAAGCTAGTAGCCCCGAGGCGAACGCTGCTAAACCGTAGATGTGGAACATGGGGACGGTACAGATGAAGGTCTGCTCTCCGTCTTCCAACCTGAAACGGCTCAGGATCGTCTGAACCATCGCGATCAGGTTCCGGTGCGACGAAACCACTCCCTTGCTGGCGCCGGTGGTGCCAGATGAGTAGAGCAGCGTTGCCGTGTCGTCTAGTTTCACTCGTTCCCTGACTCGGTTCCCGAGTTCGCTCGAATCCTTCTTCATCATATCTTCAACCGAGGAGACGATCTTGGCCTGCTTGATTGAGAGGTTGTCGTGTTGTCCGATAAGAACGACGGGAAGACCCGTGCCGGAGAGTTTAGGGAGAAGGGGTTGAGTGGTGAAGGCGATGATGGGTTTGGAATCGGCGATCTGTTTGCGGATCTCTTGAGGGGTGTTGAGAGGGTTAGTGGTAGTGATGATGGCGCCGAGAGACATGACGGAGAGGCAGATTACTGGGAAGAAGATGGAATTGGGCGAAAGGAGGAGCACAACGTTGCCCTTTCGAACACCCATCTCGGACAGACATGAGGCAACGGAATCAACCGCACGCCAGACTTCGGGGAAGGTGAGGTAGCGACCGGTGGCGGCGTCGATGAAGGCGATCTTACCATTGTGGGCACGGGAGGAGATGAAGGTGGTGACATCGAGTGATTCGTTGCAGGGGAGGGCTATGGGTTTCCGCTTGCTGTAATAGACAGAATTGGACTTGCAGAAGCCGCTCCTTGGATCGATGTCGATGGGTTTGCTATCAGACGCCATGGTTAATAGCTTGATGAGCTTCCAATCTTCTATAAAACCTATACGATTTTACATATCTTGGATAACAATGATTTTCCTTTGTCGGTGATGCTACCTCAACTCGAAGGGGTGAACTTTAACAACTGTGAGGCGGCTTTACGGACTATAGCCGACTACGGTCAGAATGTATTCGTCGTTGGCTGATTTTTTCAAAAAAAAAAAAAAAGTCGTTTGCTGATGGGTCTATTTGAAAGGGTCTTAGCCGTTTGATAAGAGAATGTGCGAATTCTGATTCATGTCATTTAAAATTGATTTGACCCTGAAATGTAGAAGGCCCACTGGTTGAACGGTGGAGATCAAGAGATTAGGGATTCCGACAAACAGGAGCCCACCGACTTTCCAACATTTTTGTTACATAAAGTTTTCCACACGTGAAATATAAAATGCACGTGGCTTATGCTTGATATAAAAAGAAGGCAGTCAGCATAGTTAGAAAGCCCTGAACGGTAATTAACCGTGTGAAAATCGTCTATTATCGCAGCACTAGTATAGTGAATGTCAGGGGATTGAGAATTCTTTAGGGTATGTGCTCAAGTGTTCCTAGTCGATCGATGTTCATTGTATTTCAACGTATTTCAACGTTAATTGCAAAAGACGTAAATTTCAATTAAATGAGTACTAATATTTGTAATAATTATATAAATAAAATGATAATAACATAGGACAAAGTTTTCTATCTGGGATTCTCCAACACCATATATATAGGGGTGTAACTGACAATCCTTATCCTCGTATGAGTGCTTATTTTTGCACAAGGACAGTTGGATCTTTTCCTATTCGGATGAGTTTAGACGTCAGGAACAGAGATGGGCAGATTTCTCTTGCCCTTTTATGTAATATGGTATAATATATGTTTAATGCAATTGCTTTGTAACCAGAAGATGAACATATGTTTACAATGTAACAATGTAATAACATGCGCTCTATACGTAGTTGGAATATCAAGTCAAAATAAGAACATAAATAAAAAAATAAAAACTTAAAATAACCCACACAATGACATGTAGTTGGTATTTCAATCAAAAGCTATTAAAAGAATATCCTTGTGGTCATTGAAACCAATACCGAGGTAAAATAGTGCTTGGAAACGAAGAGTTATCTACACAATCACACACGTAAGTAGATCCCAAAAGAAATCTACATCCACTACCAAAAGGCTCCATTATGGAGCATCCGTAATCACTTATTTTATGGTAATAGCCTCTTTGGTGAAATATCATTGCCGTCCTCACACATCTCTCTCTCTCTCTCTCTCTCATATGGTAAACGTGCAAATTCCAATCCTCCTTGGCTCCTTGCAACATTTCAATTCTGATTTTGATTTTGATTTTAATTTTAATTTCTTGATGGTGACCAGAAATAGAATTCCTTTGTATAGAAAGTATAGAAATTCACTGGGGAATGTTTGGCCGATGATCTCCTCTCCATCCCCTTCTTCTTCTTCTCACCCTCGACCGGTCCTATAATTGAAATGGTGAGCTCTTCCTTGTGCATCCCAGTCAGTCGAATACGCCACTTAGTACTAAAGATCCTGACAGTTCTAGATACTATTTTGTGTTCCTTTCTGTGATGCAATAACCCTAGATAAAGGAAGATGGACCACAGACCGATGCCTCGGTTGTAGAATGAAAGAGGAAGGACAAAGTTTTGGGGGCTTTTGTTAACTGTGTCTGGCTTGTATTCTTGGAATGCATTTTCAAAATGGAGAATACTTTCTCAACTTAGATGAGAATGGCGTTTGGGACACCATTAAGTTGGAATGCATTAATGATTTTAGAATTGGAATTGTGTTTGGTATGGTATTTATCTTCTCATTTTTAAAAATCCATTCTTCACCTTCTTAGCCTATTTTTTTTTAAGATTTCCTTACCCTTTCTTTTTTCCTTACTTATTACTTCTCTACTCTTTAATTGCTCAACCCAACTCCATACCCTATGTGAAATGGGATTCGATCCCTAAGATTTAGCAGGAGACAATAGTTTTCAAGAGCTTCATATTTTATCACGTAGGAAAACACATTTGAATTGAAGACTATATCATAATGTCATGATTAAATGGGGCTATGTTTGGTTGTAAGGGGAATTAAAGAGAAAGGTAGTGAAATTTTTATACTTAAAAAAGAAATATATGTAATCATTACCCATGTGACTATAACATTAACTTCTAATCATTCCATATTTGGTTATAAGATTTCACTTTACTTTGCATTCAAAACCTTTGCTCTAATATGTAAAATAAAAATTACATGTAAAATATATTATTACTAAATATGGTTAAAAAATTAAGTAGTTTATACAATCATATAGGATAATGATTATAAACGTTTCTTTTTAAAGTATGAAATTTCACTTCCCTTCCTTTCCCTTTAAATTCCCATTGCAACCAAAAGAAGCCTGGGTCTCCATCTCAATAAATCCTACAATTTTTTTTAATCATAGAAAAAGAAATTCATTGGAAAACTACAAGGAGGAAGCCAAGAAGTTAGAAGTTGATTACAGATCCGTTCAGTTCTAACGTTGGAAGCTAATTAATGCGCCACCACCACTTGATCACGACATTGTTTCACCAGATTAGAACTTACAAAACATCTACTTAAATATTCCAAATCCAACAGAAAAACAAAATATCTCTCATGGCCAGGTACTTTGATTCTCCTTAAACTGATTCACCACCTCTGCATAGTTAGTCCAAATGATGATGCCTATGGCTTTAATTGTCGTGCCTGCAACAAATGTTAGGGATTTTAATCCTAAAAAACTTTTCCTTACAGTGATTAGAACACATATAAACCTTAGATAGTTGTCCAAAAAAAAAAATATGAGTTGACTAGGGACTAGAACCATACTTGTGTGTAATTTGGGAGGCCTCCATGAGCTTTTACCATGCTTCTGTTGTGCCACTCTAATGAGTCTCACGAACAAACCTCTAGGGTATTATGCAGTCTCCCTCACGAATCTCTCCCATAGCTCTGTGAGTAACTATGAATCATGTGATATGACTGTAGGGACCCAAGAGTGACTACTATAGTAGTCCAGCAAGCCCTAACCACTCCCACAATAGTTAGGCTAGACCTATCCCAAAACAAAGTGAATCACTATGGGCCCATATGGAGCAATTGTATTAATGCAACCCAAAACCCAACATTCTCCTACTTGGGCAACATTAATACAGTGTCTTTCCATTTGAATTTTGGTCATGTATACTCATAGCCAAAAACCCCACTTTAAACTTTGATTCAAACAACTTGTCCCTCATGTTGAACAATAGCAGAATATACCCCTCAATATATGGAAGGCATCTATATACTATCATAAACACAAGAAACTCAATATCTAAATCACCTAGGATAAAGATAAGGAAACTGTATTATACACATGTGATCACGTAAATGTATTTCCTTGTAGGTCATTTTCCTGATAGAGATCGTCAACCTACCTTAAATTACCTCAAGGTAGAAACTTTGATATTAATCAGTATCTTGGCAAACTACCATAACTTGAGGTTAATAACTTTACCTTGGCAAACCGCCTGTGGTAAACTATCACTTCTTTGGATTTAGGCTAAATACTGCCATAAATCACAAACTTTGGAAAAATATTGCCATTTATCATAACATGTCAATATAAACAGGTTACCAACATAAATTATAACCACATAACATCACAATCACAAAAAGTGAAGAAAGTCATTGCATTAAAATATTCATAATCTGAAAATAAACAAACAAATATGCTCTCACTCAACTAGAGAATAAGACTCCTATAAACAAGCATATCAAAAGATCCTAGTACACCCATACTATAAACATGAGCCTTGAAGGCTCCCACAGGCAACGCTTTGCTGAGCGGATCTACCATCATCTTTTCAGTAGTAATGTACTAAACATCGATCTCCTCATTACCAACCTTCTCTCTGATGTCGATGTACTTTAAATTGCTGGACTTCTTTTTCTTGAAGAAGAGCACTGTTTGTTATCACACCATAACCTTATGGGTCAAGAAATAGAGTCTACAACCCTCAGCTCAGAAATGAAGTTCCTTGACCATACAGCCTGCTTGGTTACTTCATAGAGTGCCACAAACTCTGCCTGCATAATGGATGAGGGCAGAATGGTTTGCTTAGCACTCCTCCATGAGATGGCTTGACTATCCATAACGAAAATGTAACCAGTGGTGAACTTCCTATATCTGTACAACCGTTGAAATAAGAGTCAGAATACCCTATCACCTTAAGTTTGTCACCACCACTGCAGACCATCTTGAAGGCCCTTGTCCTATGTAGATATGTCATCACCTTCTTGGCTGCTGTCCAGTGAGCTATACTAGCATTTGACTGAAACCTCCCAACCAATAGTAAAAGCAATGTTTGGATGAGTACACACTTGACCATATATGAAACTCCCTGCTGTTAAAGTATAGGGTATGTTCTCCATTAAGCTCCTCTCTATGTTAGTCTTTAGACACTGCTGCTTGTTCAATTTGTCTCCATTGATGATGGGTACATCTCCACCTGAGTACTAAAACATATTGAACCTCTTTAGGACTTTGTCAATATAGGCACGCTGAGATAGTCCGAGAAGTCCTTGTCTTCTGTCATGACTGAACTCTATCCCAAGAACATAACTGGCTACACTTATATCCTTCCTCTGGAAGTTCTCAAACAACAACCGTTTGGTCTCAAGAAGTATGGGCATATTATTGCAAGCTAGCAAAAATATCATCAACATATAACACCAGAAAATGAATCTGCTCTCACTGACCTTAATATAGATGCACTGATCTATGGGATTCTATGTAATCCAAAGGATGTCACCATCTAATCAAACTTTAGGTGCCATTACCTAGAGGCTTGTTTTAGACCATAAAGCGACTTCTTCTGTCATGCCTCATTTACATAGGACCGGATCGATGATCGGGTTCCCTCCTAACCCAAAACCACCAAGATTATCTGATATAGTAACCACAACACAGTATGCCACATATAATCATAGAAGTATAATTATGAAATTCAGTGGAAGTCTTATCATATATCATTACCTGTAAATTCTCACTTACTCTTGATATTCAAATTGTTATACATAGTATATTTACATGTGGGCCCATAGGCATGATAATTACATAGAAATAACAATTTAATTATCGAGAGCACAATAAGGGAAAATATACTAAAAGAATAAAAAAGTAGCACTGTAATTGGAATTAGTTACTATTGTATCGCAACACAACTCTCCCACGGACGTCCAACTCTGTGAGCAAATCCCTCTGGGACCCACTAATCTCCCATTAGAGATTTGTCGGTGCACCCTGACACTTGTTCCTCTACCGAAAATCCTATAAAATTATCTAAAAATGTGTGTACATGAGGGATGAACTCACTAGCTTAGTAAATAAAAAGAAAGACACACAAGAAATTACAATTCAAATGATATTATATGCATGAGATTCATTTTAGTCCTATCCACCTAAGCAACATTACTAAGTCATTGGTTACATACTACTCACGACCACAGTACACGTATGCCCTGCGTTTGAAATACGTTATCCATCCCATGATACATCCATAGGGTTATCAAAGAGGACCGATCGAGAGTACTTAAAAAAGTACATGGCCAAAGCATAGCAGAAATGTAAATTGTGGCTGAACCACAACAGAAAATAAATGCAGTACGCTTGGCTCTCTGAATATATCACCAAGTTTTTTAACTGTCCTAATAATCAGCTAGACGTACTTCTAACCACCACGGTGGTCCGCGACTTACGCTTCCCCCCAGTGATAACCCAACATTTAAACCCTTGTTGGGAAGGGTCATAGTAGAGGAAAAGTCAAATCCTAACCACATGCTCCTATTTGAGATAATACAACTGTATAGTACTTCTATGTCCCATTCCACGGTGTACTACTGCATTCGTTTCCAACCTGACTACGACAGCTAATCTAGCCATTCAATACATGCCCGACTAATCATCATCATAATCCAACAATCGATAAATCCATGCTCATGTTCAAAGCAAGAAGTAAGTATGCATAAGATGGCATTCATAATGTTAAGAAAATATATATGAAATGAAGATGATGCCATAAACACTCCCGAAATAAAATCAACGTCCACTCCCCACTTACTTATTCTTGTACATAAATATGTGTACACAGTATGGGTAAGATCCGACGTGTGAAGATGAATGTCTTAAAACCTAACACAGATAAGAAACTTAGAATACATCCATTTCAAGACTATAAAATGACATAAGATATGGTCATAACACGTTTAATAACACGAAGGAGGCTGTTGATGAGTTTGAGATCAAACGGAGCTCATTTGGACGACAGATGGGTCATACAGGTGGGTAAGAGGACCCACCTGTGCAAACTGCCAAGGTAGACAACATTCAAACACACATCAACGGGTTCTACCAGTGGGTCTAGGTACTCGTCGGTCCTATCGGTGGGTTGCTACAAGAGGGTCTGGTACCCACCGGGTAGGACCCCAAAGCCCAATCAGGACTGGTGGGTTATACCGACGGGTCAAGGTACCCATCGGTCTTACCCGCCTGTAGGCTCTGAAGCCTAGGTAAGACTGGGGGGTCACACTAATGGGTCTGGTTACTCCGGTGCTACCCACCAGTTTTCAGTGGGTTCTGTTGAACTTCTTCTCTTCTTCATCCCACCTCTTGGGAATCCAAGGGGTTGTTCCAATCCTATTTCTCACACATTTTAGGCTTCATCCACCTGATTATATCATAGATCTGAGTTCAATCAAGGTTTTTGTGAACAAAATCATACCTTAGCTCAAAAAACCTCAAAACTTAGGATCCTCTTTCGCAACTCAAAATGTCAACAAAATGTTTTCAAATCTTTGTTTCCTTCCTTAATCCTTCAAAGAAATCACATAAGGTTTCTATTAACTCTTTGATTTGACCACACACAAGAGGGTTTCATCATATTCTAAGGATTTATGGCATTACTTACCTCAATACGTAGATCTCAAGGCGTTGATCACTATTCTGGCGATGAAAAGGCAAGATACGGCCTAAAAAATCAAGGGGAACACTTCTTCCCTCTTCCTTCTCTTCTCTTTCCTCTTTTCTCCCTCTTCTTTACTCCTCTCCACTAAACTCTTGCCGAAATCATAAATGGGAGAGAGAGAGAGAGAGAGAGAGAGAGAGAGAGGAATAAATGTTATTTATACCTTGGGTTATAAATATCTGCTAAGGTCCATTTGGTTTTGTTATTTTATAGTCCAAAATGCATTAAATCAAGATATTGGGTGAAATAACTAGCATTATCGGGCACATCTGACTTCATTACGATGGGAAACTTGAAAACGCATGCTCACCTAGGTTGGGCTTGCTGGGGTGCACATTTTTCCACAGGTGGTTCACACTGGGGGTCACACCCACCATTGTCTACCCACCAGTTGCCAAAACAAGGCCAACCTTACTGTATTTTGGGGGGAAATTGGTTCTTAACGCGTATCTCACTCCCACCACTCGTCGTGGACCAAGTTCTCATTATCTAATACTATAACTTACCTTCTCTACTCATATATGGCCTTATGATATGTGCAAGGGCAGGGCAGGGCTTAGGCGTGCGAACCACTTCGGGCACCGGTTCAATCTTGTCCGACCATCATGTATTTGATGTCACCTTTGCTGTCATATACCATAGGGTACCAGCATCAACCATTGTTGGTTCGGAACCTGCACAACGAAACCGAACCAACTGGTCAATAGACTAGGTTTAAGGAGTAGTGCTCTACATCTTCAGTTTGTAAATAAGATGCTCCTTTTCCTACCTCTTCAAAACCCTCTGGTTGACTCATGTAAACTTGCTCTATAAGGTCTCTGTTCAGATAACTGTCTTCACATCCATCTGGTGCAGCTCAAGATCAAAATGGGCAACAATAGCCATAATGATCCTGAAAGAATCCTTTGAAAAATTGGGGAGAAAGTCTCTATGTAGTCCACACCCTCGCTCTGTGTGAAGCCTTTTGCTACTAACCTATCCTTGTAGCGTTCAACTCTTTCTTAAGAATTGGAATTGGGCTTAAAGACCTATTTGGATGTAACTGGCTTACATCCCTGTGGAATCTCCACCAACTCTCAAACCCCATTATTCCTAATAGACACCAATTCCTCTTTTATTGCCTCCACCCATTTGTCTGTACTGTAGTGATTCATGGCATGTAGGAAAGTGGTAGGATCTTTCTATTGATTGATGTCATACTCATACTGATAGGTCACATAATCTAGATGAATGGTGAACTTGTGTGTCCTGATGGATCTCCTTGAAGGTTCTGGCGCTCCAACTATGTCAGTTGAAAATGGTGTTACTACTGGTGTGGGTGCAAGATCATCTGTCATCTCTGGCTCTATGGACACATTCTCATCATCTGGTATAAGAGAATGAGAATTTTCTAACGTGGAGGGATGGGCATAGAAGGAATAATAGTAGATGTTTCAACTAACTCATCATCAAACACTAGATGTCGTGGTACTGTTGTAACTTCATTGCTCTTAATAAACCTTGCATTGGTAGTCTCTACAACCCTACTTCCTCCACCCTGACAGTAGAATCTATAGCCCTTGGATCTCTCTGGATATCCAATAAACCGGTAACTCATAGTTTGGGGACCCCAAACTTTCTCATGGGGATTGAAAAGTTTGGCCTTAGTATGACAACCCTAGACTCATAAATGTCTAAAGCCATATCTCCTACCAGTCCAGAGTTTGTAAGGGGTCTTGGTAACTGCCTTACCAGGTATCCTGTTGAGAATTTATACGGTAGTTTTGAGTGCCTCTCCCTACAAAGACTCTGGTAGATCATTATTACTAATTAGGGTTCTAACCATGTCCTTCAAGGTCTCATTTCTTCTTTCTGCAACTCTATTTTGCTGTGGTATCCCAGCCTCCCAGGCATGGAATATTGTGGTACTATCCCATTTTCTTGCAAAAGGTCTAGAAAACTATCCAGAGTCACTGCTTCTTCCATAATACTCTCCACTCCTGTTAAACCTCTACCTCTGCCTTGAAAATCTTGAAGGAGTCAAATGCACTAGATTTATCATTAATCAAGAAAATGTATCGATATCTGGACTAATCATTAATGAACGTTATGGAGTAATGTTGTCCATTCAGTGTTTGTGTTGGAAGGGAACCATAAATGTCCATATGTATGAGATCTAACACTCCAATACTGCAAAAAGCTTCTTTCTTCCTAGAGGTAGTCATCTTATCCTTAATGCAGTATATGCTGGTCCCCAATTCATATAGATCTATATTTTCCAAAATTCCTTCCTTCACTAGCTTTCCATTCTCTTTCTAAAGATATGACCCAATCTTCTATGCCACAATATTGAAGACTTGTCATCTAGCAGTGAACACTTCAAACCAATATTCATTCCCCCTGAGAAATTGTAATTTAGTCTATAAAGTCCATCTACTGGACTACCAAATCCACAACAACATAATCATATAATAACGTGAAGGCATTCATATTAAAACTGACCGAGTATCCATCTGAATAGAGTTTGGAAACAGAAATCAAATTCCTCCACATTGAGGGAATAAAATAACTTTCTTTAAGTTTAAAAATAAATATGAATTTAAAGATAGCCTCATAGCTCCTATGGCTTCCATTGCTACTTGAGCTCCATTTCCCTTGAACTTGCTCACCTCATCCTTGCTTGGCACCCTTCTGCATAGAAAACCCTATAAGGAATGAGTAACGATGGAGCTGAATCTAACTACCAAGAGTCAACTGGAGCATTAACAAGATAGGATTCAAAGCAAACATAGATATGTGCATACCAATGTCCTTCTTTTGGTCCAGATAGGCCTTCCTGTTGAAGTAGTCCTTCTTCATGTGAACCTTTGCCTTGCACTAAAAGCATTCAATGTTGTTCAAGACTTTCGGACCCCCTGACTGTTGGCCTTCCCTTGCCCAAAAATTCGTTTTCTTCTTATATGGGGGTGTACCTCAACTTCTTAGAGAACCTCTTGTTGTTTCTGATAGGACCAACTGAAGAAGTTTCCTTTTTCTGAGTTAGAACTTTTTACCTTTGCCTTCTTGTTCTGTGTATTTTCTTCCTATGTCACCACATCTATTAGCTCATCCTATGCCTCACTGATCCTTCAACGCATTGTAAGTTGTCATGAGGTGACTATAATTGTCTAGTAGTGAATTAAGGGCTATAGATCACTAGGAAATCATCATCAAATTTTATTCTAGCCCTCCGATCTTGTTTCCTAGAGAAAATAATACCAAAATCTAGTCTTGAGGTAGAGAAAATGACAATCGCAGAGCTTCTCAACCATCCAATGTTGTAAGATGAAGAATCAAGTCGGACATGGCTTTTTGTTGGTCTGCAATGGTGGTCTAAAATGATTCAAGACAATCATTGTGATTTGTAGAAGTCTCGTGTAAAAGCTTGATGAAGGACTCCTCAATTTGACAGAATCTAGTACCTTTAGCCATGGCAGGAGGATCAATGAAAGCACTAGATTGATATGATCTCTGAATCAAGCAAGTGAAATTTGAGGAAAGAATTACTAAGAAGTTGCAGTACGAATCACTACTTTGAGGGTAGTGGTCCTCTAAGAACAGAGAAGATAGAAGCTAACAAGTTTTTCTCCCCTTCTCACCTGAACCCTTCTACTCTTAATACTCCTTTCCTTAACAACTAACAAACTCCCAACTGATTAGACCAACTTGCTATAACTAACTCTAACTTACTGACAATGACTAACCAATTAACAACTTATTGCTATACAAAGTCTTCTAGAATCATCGGTCTACGCCTCTACCTCTATAGAATTTTCAACAGCTTCAGGCCCATTACAAAGTTCTCTCTAGTTTTTTTGTCGCACCTACCTATCTTAAATCTTGCTCCTTAAGAACAGGACCCACCAATTTAGGCACAACCCATCTCAAAATATTGAGACACTTGTGGACACATCACCTCATTTGTCCACCATGTTATAACCCGGTAGTCACTGAGAGGGAGGTGAATTAGTCAGTCCACTTCCGATCCCTAAAAACTTGTCCGATGTCTGACTAAGAAAAACTTGATATATCTGTCCCTATTTGCACACAGTTGTATGCGCACTCAGCCTCTCATAGACACTTCTAAGTGTACAAACCCATTCCATATTCCACGCACTTTAATATAAAATGTAAACAATATGCACCCATAACACAGGATTTTTACGAGATTCGACAATTTGCCTACATCTCCGAAGTAATGGCTATAAAGGCTTCATATGTACTCAATACACTACTTTTAACTGCACCCACAATCAGGAGCACCCACGCCCAATTTTTTTAAGTCGAAACTGAGATGGCACTCGTAGTGCCGGTACAATGTGTAGTACCCACTACACGGGAGCACCCACTCCCGATGCTTAGCACCCACTAAGCACTCAATAAATAATACAGTAAATTTAGGCTTATATCAATGCCCTATAGTTAATCCTTGCCTAGCAAATACATTCACAACTAGCTAGTATGCTTACAGTTCATCCACAACTAACCTAGCATGTAAACATTCATCCACAACTAACCCTAACATACATACATATTATCATATATATGCATATAATGTAAATTCTAGGGTTAGAAAATCTCACAGGTCTTGTTTGTTGTTAGCAGAGTTGTCTCAGAGCATAGTCTCTACACACCGAAATCCTCAACTCCCCTCTAGAGTAGGAGACTTGAATCTTCAAGTAAGCTCAACATGGCCATGGCATCTCACAAGTCTTCTCCCTTGTTTTCTTGCACTTTAAAGCATAAATAGAAAAATCCTCTCTTCTTTTCTCTTTTCTGTTGGCTTTTGATCAATGAAACATCTAAAAGACTCAACTACCTTCTCAAGCCCACTTTAATAGAGTAAAGACACCTTCCATCAAGCAATAAACCTCATTCAATGATCACCCATCAAGATGGAAATTTCTCATACCAAAATCATAGCCTTCCTTTACTCAAAACTCATTTTTTTTTTGCTTTCATAGTGTAGGGCTTGAAAAAACAAAGAAGCGGTAACTTGGTTTACCCAAATCCAAGTTAAAATGAGGAAGATATGATCATTTGAATTTGGAGCAATGAGATAGCCTGAAATGAAATCTTCGTAGGGGTGGCGTAGGCTACACCGGCGGCACGCGCAACAAAGGCACAGATCTGGCTGTAGACCTCATCAAAAGGTATCTCTTAATATGAGCCGTCCGATTAAACCAATGGACAATAGATCTAAACCATAGGTTTTGAATCTCGATGATGTCATCATGATGTACGCGTTGACATTATCAGACGCATTGTCGATCACCGATTGGTTGTGGCGAATTTCACGGTACGCTATCGACTAACTTTAATAAGCTCCATCGATCTTGACCATTAGATCGGAAATGATCTGATATGATTGGCTTAGATCAAGATATGGAGAATCTCTTTATAGATTCTATGCACATGCGCTACACAAAATCAAGATTCAATATGGTGAGGCGCCACACCATCATATCTAATACACCTCACCAATGAGAAGCCTCGGATAAGCATTTTCAACCCAAGCTCTTGCACGAACCGTCAGATCTGAATCTGACAGACGTGGCTCAATCTAAGTCGTGTATTAAGGATCCCTCTGATTCTCTTATATACACATAAGCCCCTGCCTTCATATTTCCAATGCTAAACACCCCTTATCAACTAAGACCTTCAAAATCTCAAAATTATATAAAAGCCCTTCAAATTTCAAAAATAAAATTTGAAAAATCCACCCAACACCGAGAGCATACTGATGAATTTTTGGTTTTGATTTTTGAACCGGCTTTACGGAAACACTTATAACTTTTTCATACGATATCCGATCGAGATGAAACGAAGTGTGTTGGAACCGTAACTGGATGCTCTATGATTTTTTGGAAGACTCAATCATCTGACTCAACCATGTAAAAAGATCAAAATGTTCCTAGACCTTTCCAATGACGCATCTTTTTCATACGAAATCGAAACACGAGGAAATTAGAACCATGGGAAATATTAGATTTTTGTCGTATTGTTACATGGAGAACACTTCATTTAAAAAATTCATCTTCAATGCCGAAATTGCCATCGACTACCACAAAAGTTGTAACTTCTTCATACAGTATCGGAATGTGACGAAATCAAATGCACTGGACTAGGTAAATTACAATCTATCTTTGTTATGAGAACCGATCTTCCAAAAATATCATTTTTATTACCAAAAATGCCCCCGAATATTAATAGGCCAATTTTACCAGTTTTGACCCAGAAACTTGCACCACCTACTAAGGACGTATTAAACCACTCCATACATACCAAACGGCTCTGTTATCTCATCGGTGACACTGGACACTGCCATGTCATCATTTTCATCCATGTCACCCAAACTGGCCACGTCATCACCACCACATGGCCAGGTTGCCAACAAGGACAACCATAAAATAATAATCTCCCCTTTTGGAGTTATTGGTAACCACCTCATCACTAATACACTCCAAAGCTCTGATGAGTAACTCTCTCCCCCTTTGACAATAAGTACAATGGGTGGAACCAATGGACTCCCCCTGAGTCCAATATGGGGGTAGCAACATCAAGCAACTTGCTCCTCCTCTCCTAATGCCACTAGTGCTTTGGAAAAACCACCACTCCCAGCTTCTGTCTGAGGAATTCAAACTGATCTTTGGGAAGCGATTTAGTGAAGATATCAGCCACCTGCTCTGCTGTGGGAACAAACTCCATCCTTACTTCACCTTCCATCACCTTGTCTCTTAAGAAATGATACCAGATAGCAATGTGCTTCATTCGAGAATGCATCATCGGGTTCTTTGAGATGTTGATAGCACTAGTATTGTTACAATATAGTGGTACTGCCTGCTCAACCTCCACATTCAGATCCTTTAACATCTGCTTCATCCACAACACTTGTGTACAACAAGATGTAGTTGCAATGTATTCTGCCTCTGCAGTTGAAAGAGATACTGACTCTTGCTTCTTACTGTGCCATGCCACCAAGCTGCTCTCTAAATAGAATGCACCACCACTGGTGCTCTTCCTGTCATCTACACATCCGGCCTAATCTGCATTTGAAAAAGCTGACAAACTAAAGCTCTTAACTTTCGGATACCATAATCCAAACTCACTAGTCCCTTTCAGATATCTAAAAATTCTCTTCACTGCTGCCACGTGTGTCTCTTTTGGTCCTGCTTGGAATCTGACTACCATGCACACAGTTTGTAAGATGTCAAGCCTACTAGCTGTCAGATATAATAGTCACCAATCATTGACCTATATAAGGTGTGGTCAACTGATGGAGAGTCATCTTCCTTGCTCAACTTACATCCAGTCATCATAGGTGTACTAACTGGGTTGCAATCCTCCACAGTAAATCTCTTCAACATCTCCCTCACATACTTGGATTGAGATATGAAGATACCTTCATTATTCTGACTGATCTGCAAGCCCAAGAAGAATGATAGTTCACCCAACATAGACATCTCAAACTCATCTTGCATCCTCATTGTAAAATCTCTGCACAACTCATCTTTGTGATCCCCAAAGATGATATCATCTACATATGCAACCACCATAAGCTGACTGCTTTCTTCAGTTCTGATGTAGAGATTACTGTCTATTAAGCCCTTTTTGAAACCCAACTTGCACAAGTAAGAGTCTAATCTGGAGTACCATGCCCGTGGAGCTTGTTTCAAACCATACAATACCTTCTTCAATCTGCACACAAGAGTGGGGTCCTCACTCAGCTGAAACCCATCAGGCTGCTCTATGTAAACCTCCTCTTCTAAGTTTCCATTTAGAAAAGTTGATTTGACATCCATCTGATAAACCTTGAACCCCTTGTATACTGAAAAAGCTAAGAACATTTTGATAGCCTCAAGTTTTGCCACTGGAGCAAAAGTTTTCTCAAAATCAATGCCTTCTACTTGAGCGTACCCCTTGCATACAAGTCTTGCTTTGTTCCTCACCACTTGACCACCTCCATTGAGTTTGTTTCTGAAAACCTATTTAGTACCAATCACATTCTTGTCAACTGGCCTAGGGACTAGATCCCAAGTGTGATTCTTCTCTATCTGATCAAGTTCTTCATTCATGGCCTTCATCTAACTCTCATCAGTGTTTGCCTCATCAACAATTTTTGGTTCAATCTTTGAAAGAAGAGAGTAGGTGTTGGTCTTCATTCTTCTAGTCTGAACACCTATAGTGGGGTCACCAATGATTAACTCATCTGTTTCCTGTTGATCAACTCTATTGTGTCTCCTCTGTTCATCTAAATCTACCTCATCCTGTTCAACATCAACCTTATCTTTGCTTTTGGATCTATTATCAACCAGGTCATTCTCATCATCAAGATTTTCAAATTTTAAAAGTTCATTTCCTAAGCCTGAAGGAATATCCCTTTTTTCATCAATTGTGACATCAGTACTCTCTACAATTTTTTTAAGTCTGTTGTTGTAGCATCTATAGTCCTTACTTGAAGTAGAATAGCCTAAGAATATACCTTCATCAGCCTTATTATCAAACTTACCCAAATCTTGGGTTGTGTTCTTGATGTAACACTTGCTATCAAAGACCTTGAAGTGTCTTGTTATAGCCCTTCTTCCAAACCAGATTTCATATGGAGTCTTGCTTTCATGAGGTCTCAATATACATCTGTTATGGATGTATACTGCAGTTAGAACTGCCTCCTTCCAGAACTTTTTACCCATATCATTCTCTGTCAACATTGTTCTAGCTATATCTTGCACTGTTCTATTCTTTCTCTCTGCAACACCATTCTGTTGGGGTGTTCTTGGAGCTGAAGTTTGTTTCCTGATACTATGCTCATAGCAGTATTCATCAAAATCATCCCAACTGTACTCATTTCCTCTATCAGATCTCAAACACTTTATCTTCTTCCCTGTCTGATTCTCAACTTACTTCTTAAAGATCTTAAATCTTTCTAAAGCCTCTGACTTATGTTTCAAGAACATCACCCACACCATTCTTGAATGATCATCAACAAACAATATAATGTATCTGTAATACCCTACTTCTTAAACCCGGTCTGATTACATGATTGACCCGATTTAACCATGCAGGACCCGAACCGGAGAGAGTTAGAGCGGGTTCCTTATGGACTATGATGGTAAGGGTGACTTTAAACACCGACTGGCCCGACAAGTCCGATCCAGTGCCAGAAGAGACGGGTGTACCTAAGCCGTGTACATGCACCTATCATAAGGCCATGTACGGATAAAGCAGGTATATAGCCGTATATTATGGTGCATACATATATTACATCGTATGCCAAGAGTGAGATTCGTACTGAGGGCCGAATTTTGTTAAAATCCCAAGTTTTGGCCCTCAGGTGGGCGGACAGGTGGTCGCATCCACCCACCTGAGTGACCCACCCATGTGAATTACTTAGTTATTTAGGAAGTATATATATAGCATTTATGTTTTTCTTTTCTTTTCTCATTTATGACACTCGTACGTTGGTGAGAAGAGTAAAGAGGAGAGAGAAAAGAAAGCAAAGAAGAAGAGAAGAGAAGGAAGAGGAAGAAGAGATGGATTTCAGCGGCGCCGAGGCTTGATCTTCCCATTCCGACGCCGGAAGAGTGATCTTCAACACTAGATCTACATTTAGAGGTGAGCAAAGTTTGGGTTCCTTAAACCTTCACCATACCCAGGTAAAACCCTTGATTTGGGTAGGGTTTCTTGAGATCTTGTAAATCCCCCTTGAAATGATGAATCTAAGGTTTAATAGATGATTTATGTGTTGATCTTGAAGGATTTGAAGAAGTATTTATAAGGTTGGAGAAGCATTGTGGATTTGAAGTGATTTTTGGAGTTTGAAGGTGTTCTTGAGCAAAGAAGGTAAGATGGCTTCCCATTCCTTAAATCTAACCTAGATCTAGGTTAGAACCATCCTATAAGACCTTGAATGGGTGAAAAATGGGTTTGGAAAACCCCCAATTGAATCCCCAAAGATTGGGGGAAGTTGGGAAGAAACAGCAGGTTTCCCGCCAAGACCGGTTAGCCAAACTGGTGGGCCATCTGGCCCGCCTGTGGGCACCCACCTGAGAGGGCAGGGCCCTTGGGCACAACCGGTGGGCCAGACTGACGGGCCACCCTGCCTGCCGGTCTTAGCAGACCCCTCTGTCTCAACCGGCGGGCCGACCTACCCACCGGTCCAGACCGATGGGTCTGACTGGTGGGTCAAACAGGTGGGATGTCCACCCCACCTGAGAGGCTCCGAATGTGATTTTTACGTCCGATTGCACCCGAATCGGATGTGTGACCTTCTTTCAGGATTGTAAACATGACCGTGTCATTTGATCATGTTAATCTTGATTCCGAAATGGTGAAATACTAACCCCGCTCACTCATGTTAGGTTCACCAATTCCCACGTTTCTCGCACCGGATCTCACCCATACCGAGCGTGAATCCTTGTACACTACAAGTAAGTGGGGAGAGGACGTTTGGCCTTGTTTCAAGGCATTGTTTGGCATTCATTTAATTTTATCTAGTCTAGTCATGCCATCATGAAAATGCTATGTAGATTAGTCATCCTCACATGGTTATGCATGGGTGTTGTGTTTATTTTCTAATTGCCAAGTGATAATATGCTTCAGTGACGAATGTTGACATCATTGTGCATGATGCATTAATAGACTAGATGCCGTAGTCGGCTTGGAAACGAGTGCATTGGTGGCCCATGGTATGGGACGCGGTGGCACTATACAATCGTACTATTGTCATATAGGAGCATGCGGTTTAGGATTTTCACCTTCCCGTGCTACGACCCTTCCCAACAGGGGTTAAGGTGTTGGGTTACCATTTAGGGGGAAGCAGTGGTCGCGGTTGTCGGGTCACTGTGGCGGTTAGACATTACACCCGGCTGGTCATTAGGACAGTCGGCAACCCCGGTGGTATATTCAAGAGGGCCAATCGTACTGCTTTTAAATTGCTGGAGTCAGCACCTTTAATTTTTGTCATTTATTTTATGTTGAGAGCCGGTGGTCAGCATGTTTTTATTTTTCCGAGTACTCACGGTGGGCCTTCTCCGACAGCCCTATGGGCATATCGCGAGATGGAGTTAGCGGCTCGTACCCGGAGTATACGTGCACTGTGGCTGTAGTAGCACTAAACCAAAGACTTAGTAATGTTGCTTAGGTGGATGTGATTTAAAATGTATTGCATAGAATGTAGTGCATATGATTGTGATTTGTTGTGTGGACTGCGGTGTGGTTCATCTTTCCACTTACTGAGCTAGTGAGCTCATCCCACGTGTGCACCTCTTTTAGATGATTTTGCAGGTCATCAACCAGATGAGCACAGGGCAGGTCCCACGGTTGAGTTCCCTGAAGAGGACTGGTGGGCCCCTGAGGAGTTAGAGCACGGCACTGACTGCTCGTGCGAGAGTTGTGCTGCGGGACCGCAGTTCTGATGCCGAGCTGAGCTCCACTTCTGATGCCGGGCTGAGCTCCACTTTGCTGCCGAGCCGAGCTCTACCTTGTGAAGCCAAGCTGGGCTCAACCTTTAATACCGAGCTGAGCTCTAGGTTCTGGTACCGAGCCGAGCAGTATACTCTAATTTTGATGATTTATTTTATGTACTTGATATGTGAATTGTACTTTCATTGTGTAACTATCATGCCTTCGGGCCCACATGTATATAACTATTATATCACAATTCAGGTATCAAGTATTATGGGGATATTCACAAGTAAACCAAGTCTTGCGCTGATCTGATAAGCTTTTATTAGTTGTTCGTATGTTGTGGTGGAATACAGTATCAGATGATCCTGGCAGGTTTGGGGTTAACCGGTGTTAACCCGGTCACTGACCCGATTCGGTGTGAACGGGGTGTGACAACGGTGGTATCAGAGCGTGATGCTCTGCTCCACTCACAGCATACCATTAGAATCCCGTAGAATCTATAATAGGAAAATGGGATTGGGTTAATGTAAAATCTTTAAGGAGTTAAAAGCCAAAGAAAGAAAGTATTAAAAATGTTTGCATTTAGATGTTGCATTCATGGCATGCGTGAGAGTAGATAAAAGGTAAATTAAGTTGGTGTCATAACCCATCGAGTACAGAGTTTGATAAATTTTGGCAGCATAACGGCGTAAAATGGGGTTTCCAAAAATTTACACACAAACACCTGATAAACAACATATATATATATATATATAAAATATAACAAGGATCAAAAAATTTACAAAGACACAATTAAACTACACAAGTGATCTCACATACGAATTCACCACAAAAATCACTATCAAAGTACATTATCCCACAAATAATTCCAGTTACAGTGCAAGTACAAGGAATGAGAAAAGAAAGGAAATATACAACAAGATCCAATAACAGGAAACAGATAAGAAGCTGGTGTGGACGAGCTAAGTCCTCACTGATCATCGTCGTCTTTGTCTATGATTACTACGTTTGCCAGAGGTCTAGAGTTGACGTCGAGGCAATGGTCATAGTAGTCAAACCTTGCGTTCACCAGCCGTACCTCCCTCCAAAGCCGGCCAAAATCTGCTAAGATGGCGTTGGCTATGGTGTCCAAGTCCTGGCCCAGTCTGAGGAAGGAACCCTCCAAAGTAGCCTCCCTCTCCAGGATGCGTTCCTCCCTAGAAGCACTCTCGTCCAGCCTTCTTAGCAGCTGATCTTGGCCATCCTTCAAAGCCCTCATGGTGGACAGCATGCCCTCAAAATCATAGGCACCACCCTTAGGTGGTGGTGCTCTATGCTGTGGGGTTGCAGCTCTGGTAAAGCCAGGATCGGTACCTCTCAACTCCTGAGGCACCTCCTCAGGGATGTCCTCATCCACCCAATCATCCTCCTATTCTGAGGAACATAGTCCTCATCCTCCTCATTGGACTCCTCCTCCATGAGAACATCCTCTATAGGGGCAACCCTCCTATCCCTACCTCTCTGAGCTCCTGCTCTTGGAGGTGTATCCATAAGGGTATGGAGACCCATCCTCAAGAGGTTACCCTTGTCGAACTTGTCCGCCAGAGTCTTCCCCTCCTCACCACTCAGGTCCACTCCGAAGAACTCAAAAATCCTAGTGAGGATCCGGCCATATGGAAATCCTCCATCCTCGGGGTGAGAAGTATGGTGCTCCATCGTCTTGAGGATGATGTATGGCAGGCAAAAGTGCTCGGCACCTCCCTCTGAGGCGGTATAGATGCAGTAAGCTATGAAGGCCGCCATGAAGCCCACCTGGTTCTGATGACCTCCCCTAGGGAGCAAGTTGAACTGGACCAGTCGGGCAAATACTCGAACCTCTGGGAAGAAGGATGTCTCGGACTCTGGACGGGCACTGCTGCCACAAATAGTCTCGTAGATGTAGTCTGGTGTTTCCAAACTCATGAATGGTCTCAGGGGCTTACTCCTGGGAGGACTGTAGTAATGGTGCCCGGCTGCTGAGATGCCCAAGATGCTGGCTAAGGTGTCCATGGTCAGCTGGATGTCCACCCCCTTCACCAAGCTGACTATAGTGTACTCCCCGTACTGATAGGAAACCTCCAGGTTACAGTAGAACCTACGAACCAGCTGCTCGTAGCACGGACGGTCTACCTGGAGGATGGACTGCCAACCCAGTGCTGTAAACCTCTCCTGAAGCCGAACCTTGTGGAAGTCGTCGACTACCACGGTCTTCTCCATCATCACCGACCCCTTCAGGAAGGCCGGCCAGTTGGCTGCTGCTTCTGCACTGTGGAAGAGCTCCTCATCGTAGTCCGAAGGGTCAAACCGGGCAAGTCCGGGTCTCCCTGTGCGGAGGGCTGAAGAGCTAGCTCCCGCACTCTTCCGCTTAAAAGCGCTGGGCTTACGTCGAGTGCCAGAGGATGAGGGTTCCTTGCCTTTGCGAGATGACATCCTGGCAAGAAAAGAGAAAAGCAGGTGAGTAAAGAAAAAGAAAAAAAAAGGGGGGGGGGAATAACAAAACGAATAGAAAGATGGGTGAGCAATAAGAGGAAGCCCCAAAACTCAATTTTCACAAAACAGAAAAGCGACAAGACCGAGAGTAGGGCAAAACAGCGAGGTAACAAGAGGCATATAAGGCATGACAATTAAAGAAGGGAAAACCCCCAATTCTTAAGGTGAAAGTCCAAGCTAAGAGAGAGTGCAAAAGACTCACCACAGAGAAAGCATGAAGCCTCTATGCTCATGGATGAAATGCCGTCAATCTACCAATTAGAATATGCAAAGACATCTACTACTATGCTATTGAGGTCCAAAAATACCAAAGAATGTGATGAAAAGCAAAGAAAACCCAACACAAAAGATGGATTTTCATGGGAAGACATGGGATTTCACACACAAGGTACTTCTAATGATTTCTACAGCATGTTAAGCACAAATCAAGCATGATGCATCACAATTGAATCATTAATTGGGGAAAAAGGGCAAGAAATGAAGAAATCCCCAATTTTGAGAAAACTAGGGCGCGGTTGGGATTTTTCTCAAAATAGAGAAGTAAATCCTAGAAACTAGAAATAAATCACATAGAGAACATCACAAGCACATGAAATCACTATTCTATGGAAAGAAATATGGGAAAAGAACCTAGATTGAAGTCTACACATGAGTTCTACCCCCCCAAGTGAAAATTCTAAGAAAAAGAGAAGGAAAACTTACTTGGAAGTGGAGGAGATGAATCTTCACAAAAGCGTCGGATCGTTGAGTGGGATCGCGAGTGGAAGCGTCGAAATGCTCTCCAAAATCGCCTGGGAGAGAGAGAGAGAGAGAGAGAGAGAGGGGGAGGAGAAATGAGGGAAACACGACTGAACAGAGCCTAATGGGCCATGTTCGAGTTTTTCACTCGGCCAGGACCAACGGGCCGATCGACGGGCCACCCTGCCCGCTGATGTCACCCGCAGGTTGAGGTTTTGGACCGGCGGGCCAACCTGCCCAACGGTTCAGCCCACCGGTTGAGGAAAATTGGGAAAAAAATGGAAATTTTTTTTGTTATTTATTTATTTAATATTATTAATATAATTATTATGGTTATTGTTATTACTCTTGTAATTGCATGTTATGGGCAAGTGGGACCATTGACATGCTTGTTGAAGCACCAACCCTGTATTTTTGGAATCAAGTTGCGATTAGTTGCAGTCTATCATACGCTACCATACCCTGCGTGTTGGCATATAATTATGTGCCGATATGAATTCTATGGTGGTTAACCAATGTGATGTATGATGTGCTCCAGGTACAGGGATATGATGGTACGTACTAGATCCGGTAGCAATGCCCGAGGTACCTCGCGTGGTCCTCGTCCGGTCGGTCGACCACCGAATCCCAGGAGGTCCCACTC
>NW_024868321.1:125437-130232 GCF_013358625.1 Macadamia integrifolia | reverse complement strand
AAAAAAAAAAAAAAAAAAACACTTAAGTAGCCGTATCGTACCGATACGGTACGATACGGTCCGATACTACACCGATACCTTCGATACGTACCGATACGTACCGATATTCTCGGGAATTTTCAGATTTTCAAAAGTTCGTATTGTAGAGTATCATACGTATCGGTACCGATACGGTACGTACGATACAACGATACACAAAAAGTGGCTCAAAATTCCCCGTAGCGTATCGGTATGTATCGTGCCGATGCCTACCGATACGGATACGTATCGGCCGATACGGCACGATACGCACCGATACTTAAAACCATGTACATAACACAACCCAAGGCTTATTTGCAATAAAATAAGCCCAAGTGACTTATCTACATCAGGGCAGGGGAGGGGAGGGGGGGGGGAGGGAAAATGGGGAAAAGGGGAAGCAAGGGGTGAAGGATACATACCTGGAACACCGGCTGCCACCACCACCTCTTCTACCGTTGACTGCATCAAAGAGGATTTGTTAAATTTAAAGTTTATAGCAGATTTTTTTTTTTAATTTTATACATTGCCCATATTTTGAAGTAAAAGAAATGATTTTTATTTTACTAATAATTTCATCCTCAAAACTGCATCTTAAAGGATAAAAATATCATATTTTATATGCTAAACTCCCCCTTGGTCTATGCACACCTTAGTCACCTAGGCGCCATGACAAGATCTAGTCAAGGATTGCATTAATCAGATTAAGAGAATGTGGCTAGCTGGAGAAATGTCACTATGCTTGGGGTGGACTGTGGATATTCTTGTGATTGATGGAGATTGTTATGATATTTGTGAAGTGGGTTGGATTCTGACTGGAATTTATTTTTAATTTCCAGCAAAATGGAACTGTTTTAATAAGAAAAAAATGTAAAATAGAATAAGGACATACATGCAGCGAGAGGACAAAAACAATGGGCAAGGAAACGGCGCCCTGAGGAATGCAAGCAGCAAACAACTCAACCCCCCTCCTAGCAAGGATTAAAGTATCGGTATCGATCGCCGTATCGGTCGGTCAAAATTAAGATACATATCGGAGGGTATCGTATCGTATCGGAGATACGCTAATATACGCTAAAGATACGCACATAAATGGATAGGGAACACATTTTTATACACTTTTGCATAAAAAAACAGTTAAAAAAAAAGCTATATATAACATGTAGAATGCATAAATACTTAAGTAGAGGGTATCGTATTGATAGACAAATATATTGAGTTGAAAATGCTCAAAATGATGAGGTTTGAGTTTCTTACAGTTTTTTCTTTCCTTATTGCCATTGCCACTGTGATGAGTGCCCTAAAGAGTGTCGTGGTGGTTCAAATCCTTGGCTAGGACCTTCTTCTTCAGTAGGAACAACTACGATGATATTCTGCACTTGTCGAATATAGGCACAATATTTACCCCAGTTGAAATATTTATGGTAGTGGGTCTCCCATTCATTATAGAATCTTCTGTACTGCTCAGCAGTGGCCAATGTTGGTCCTGCATAAGTCCCATATCCATAGCCTGAAGAAGCACCTGAAGATACATGGTGTCCGTGTCCGTGTCCGGATGAGGAACCAACATGATCTGAACTTATGTACTGCTCTGGATTGGCTAATGATTGTCCTGCATAAGTCCCATATCCATAGGCTGAAGATGCATCTGAAGATACATGGTGTCCATGTCCGGATGAGGAACCAGCAAGATCTGAACTAATGCACATTGACTCCATGCTACTCATCAATGCATTAGTAGCACTCGGATTATGGGATCGCCTACCCCTCCGACTATAAGACTTTGGTTGTGTGTGAGCACTATGATGACTATCTTGGGTTGCATGTGTAAATGCAACCTCCTCTGTGAAATGTAGTGGTACATAAGTTTGGCCACCACCACTACCACCATCACCACCACTGCCACCACCACCACCACTGCCACCACCACCACCACCACCATCATCATCATTACCATCATCATCATCATCATAATCATCATCATCATCATCAGCAGCAGCAGCAGCAGCAGCACCATCCTTGTCTTGATCATCATCATCACTCTCTGGTTGAGTTACGCTATATGTAGCACCTGATCTCATCCTCCTAATATCGCCATCATTGGAGCTATCATCATCCTCTTCCATAGCTGATGGTGCTTGGGTTTCATCATCAACAATATTTTTAAAATCTTCATTTATATCTCTAATGAGGTCATCTATAATGGGATCAGGTGTGGTTTCTCGTCGATCTTCAGATAATTTGTCACTAAAACATTTTCAGTCTCCTCAATCCATCCCCTAACTGGATCTTCCTCGTCGAGTATGTGGGTGATGTCAATTGGGTTGACATCAATATCATCCCCTGATTTCTCCAATTCTAAATATTGCATCTTCAATTTCATGTTGTAGTGCACATTCACTAGCTTCTCCAGCTTCTCATAACTCAGACGATTCCGAGGTTTGGTGTGTATCAATCCGAACGTACTCCAGTTACGTTCGCAACCACTTGAGGATGCCGTGCATGATAATATTTTCATTGCGATTGGCCTTAAGCTTGGAGCGCTCCATCCATAGTTCATCCACCAATCAGTTGTACAAAGATAATTGCAACATTAGGAGTTTGAAATACAAGGATAGCTGATTAAGCCTAAATTACCAGGGCGTTGTGTTCTTCTAGCACGGATAGCTAAATGATCAGCAAACCTTTGAGTGGCCTCTTGGAAGTACTTCACCTATACATGTATTAACATATTAATATGCCACTCAATGTATTAAATATTAATTAATGATTCAATATGTAAGTTTAGTAGACTACTAACCTCTTCAACTGCATCTTTGGCCGAATCAATATCAGGAGCTAACTTGTTGATAACATCCTTCAAAGATTCCATCAAATCTTTCCTAAACCTTAAATTGTTCTTGTAGTGCAGATCTGGATTCAAATAATAGGCTGCACATTGACATTGTTACATATCACTTATTGTTAACGATTAAATATATTAAATTACTAATAAAGTCACTTATAAATTAAATTGAAAAAATACCTGCTCGATGAAGGTCTTGAACCAAATTATTTTCCCATCGACGATTTATAATCTTCAAAAATGCCTTAAATGACTTTGGGTTCTCCTCTTCTATCTTTTGTTTGACAACTTCCATACAATGCACTATATTTCCCATCGTCTGTGCCTTATCACCATCAACTACTTTAAGTATCACAAATAGTGGTTGCATAATCTTAGTAAATCGGTATATCCTTTCCCAAAACTTTGTTGAGGTGATTAGGTCTTGAATAGTTTTCCAATTTCAGTGGTTGCATATCTACTACTGAACCACTCATTAGAGGTGAATGACTTAACTAGCCCTTCCTTCTGTTTTTGAATACTATCAGGTGCAATATAATTTATTGCAAACCTTGTTGCTGCGGGCCTCACCAAGTCACCTTTTGTGTACTTTCTCATCAATGCCAACACCCAGCTATGATTGTAGATGAAGTTGGTGATCATCTTGGCATCAGAAACCAATGTCTGCACTTTGTTCATTTCACTAATGTTCTTGAACATCAAATTAATAGAATTGGCTGCACAAGGTGTCCAGTATAAGGTGAGATACTTCACATAAGTAAAGTACCAACCTTTTTGAAATTGGAGGCATTATCAGTCACAATCTGGACAACATAATTTGGCCCAACTTCCTGAACAACTTCATCCATTAATTTAAACAAATACATTGAGTCCTTGATATCTGAGGATGCGTTGAAAGACTTATGGAATATTGTTTTCCCATCACAATATATCAGAAAATTGATGATGGACATCCTCGTCGGTCCACTCCACCCATCACACATGATGGTCACTTCATATTCAGGCTACTTGTATTTAAACTCTTCAATGTATTCATCCACCTCTTTCACAATAGTATCTAAGTATGGCCCTGCAATTTCATGGGGTGTGGGTGGCTTCACATTTTTCCCACATGTCTGAATTTCCTTGACCATAGCCTTAAAGTATGGATCTTTAGCTTTGTGAGGTGGAATCGTAGAACTGTGGAACCACCTAGAGATTGCTTTCTCAATTTTCTTACTCAATGTTTTTGGTTGGAAAGCCTCTTCAATCCTTTGTTGCCCTTCATCATGATGTTTATATGGTGCATCTCTCATATCTCTAATTTCTGGGCTCCTTTTCCCCTTACCTTTACCACTGGAGGCAAATTTGTCAAACATGCCCTTCACAGTGCCTCCAATATCTACACTTGGATGACTTCTAGAGCTAGAACCTTGTTCATAAATCATCGGGCCACCACGCGTAGGTCCTACAGATTGACTTCTTCTCAGCTGTTCTGCTATCCATTGTTTTTCTTTTGGTTCCTCCCTTGAAATATGCATCGCTCATGCAAGCTGTTGATCTTCATCCTTTGCCTCCATATCAGATCCTTCATAATCCTCATGATCCCTTAGATTCTCAACCAATCTATCATCTTCTTCAACAGTTTTCTTTGCTTTATCTCTACTTTCCCTTAAGTGCTTCCTCATTGCTTTGCTTATTTCATCTGGGCACTTGTTACATTTGGCAACATTAGAAAATCCTCCAGCCAAATGTTGTTTATGGCTGGTAATTCCACCTCCTAGGTGGATAGTATCATAGTAATTGCATTTTGTAGACAACCTATTGCCTTGTACTTTCTCGGCTGTAGCCCATCCAATATCCTTAGTCCGCTCTTTAGGCGCCATCTTCCTACAAAGATACATAATGAATCTTAATATGCATATTTATTGATTTAGTATTTAGTACATAATA
>NW_024868321.1:119877-123284 GCF_013358625.1 Macadamia integrifolia | reverse complement strand
AAAAAAAAAAAAAAAAAAAAAAGGGAAAGCAATGCATCCAGCTCTGTGTACTCTTACAGGTTAGAGAGGATTACTACTCTTGTGCATTGTGTTGGGCTTACCAACAAATACTTTTCCTTCGTCTGATATAATACTTTTGAGTTTCAATTCTCTTCACCATTACAATTTTCATTTTAAGTCCAGACTGATGTCCATATTTTAGGATTTGGTTATCTCTCTGTCATTCTTTTTAAATTTCACATGATTGATATTTTATTAGTGTACTTCAGTTTGATCCTGAGTAAGAAAATTTTGAAGTTAACAGTATTAAGCATTCTCAAATCCTTCTGTATCCTTACCTCTCATTTCTGCTTATTTGTATGCATACACAAGAAGAAGACTCTTCTGTATTTTTCTCTCAGGGTTTGTATGAAGTTGGATTGGAATCTGGTGTTTATTGTTATCATTGCTTTGCAGCGCATTTAAACCATTTTCTGGAGCTTTATTGTCAGCAGAGGTATAGCTTTATCAAAGCTTCTATGATTGTTGGTATGTATCCGGTATCCCCTTTGAATTACTGATACTATTGATCTGATTTGAAATTTTCCTTGGTGTAAGCTTTAAATGGTTTTTTATTTATTATTGAAAGGTAACAATATTAGCACTGAGAAAACTTAGTTGTCTACTTAATTCAATTTATGATGACCTCTTATTGCTGATAATTGTACTTTTCCAATAACACTTAATATGTATCTCCAGCCATATAATATTTTCAATGATGTTAATTAACTACAGGTTTTCTTTGTTAACTGCTGACGCTAAAGCAAACACACTACCCACATCTCCTGTCGCTACCAAATAATTCCCAATGATGAGTGGGTTTTCAATCCTTTTTTTTCTTACCCCTTGGAAAGATGAGTAATTCTTAAATCCTTGAAATGATCTCTGTAGTATTCAAGCCCCTGATATAGATACTTTTATTATCTTTTCTCTTTCATTGCTTTTAGAATCTTGTAAAAACTTGCTTAATTGGACAAGTGATTTTCTTGTGTAGAGACTTCATTGTAGTTGCACTGTAGTTCTAAATCTTGGAAATTTTGACCCAACCCGAAACGAAACCAGGAATTTGGGTTGGGAAATTTTGGAAATTTCGGCACAAATTTCTAGCAATATCCCAAAAAAAAAAAATTACCTGGTTTCATCCTTGGTCAAATCCTGGTTGGAACCTGAGATTTAGAACCATGGGTTGTACCACCATTGATGTTTTACATAAAGCCTCAGACATTGGAACAGCGCTTGACATGAACTGAGAGTAGAGGTTTCAGGGTTCTTTGTTTTGGTACAGCATGAAAAGTATGATGACCTCGATCAAGGATTGAAAATCCTGGATTATAGAAACGGTGAAAGAAGGGTATGGTTATTAGAAAGTTCAGATGTATTTTCTAAGCAATCTCAGATCTCAATTCAGTGCTCTTCTTACTTTTGGCAGACCTTGTTGACACACGAAGCCATGTGGGTTTAACCGTTGAAGGAACTGTGAGTTTGTTGCCAAAGTTCAGTTTTCTGCATGGATTTCTAGATTACACAAAATCTTACTATTGGTCATTACATATGTGTTTCTGTCTGCTAATCATGAATTGCCCCTTTGCTGGTGATGAGGTGTGGAGAGGTTTTTTTGTGATTTGAATGCTAGCCAATGCCTTTCTGGAATGAAGGACTTGCTGTTAAGTTGAAGAGGTATGAGAAAAACAATGGTAGAGTCACCCTAATGTCTCAGGGAGTAGGCACCCTCTATCCATAGGGATTGGAGAATTTTTTGGTCTAATCACCTTTTTCACATGGTTCTTATCTGGTCTTATATAATACAGAAAAAAGGGGCATACCCAGTGCATGAGGCTCCCGTCACTGCAGGGTCTGGGGAGGGTCATAATGTATGCAGCCTTACCCCCGCTTCGCGGAGAGGCTGTTTCCTGATTCAAACTTGTGACCACTTGGGCACAATGGAGCAACATTACCGTTGCACCAAGGTCCACCCTCACCTTGTATAATATAGAGGGCCTTGCTAAATATATTAATAAAAATTCTTTAGCCTATGAATAAAAGAAAGGGTGAGGATGGATTAGTACACCCTACATACAGATTAATAAGATGGACATGTAAACCAAACACTTGAAAGAGATGTAATTCCCTCTTTGATCAGCAATGTTTGGTCTCATCATCATCATCTTCACCAACGTCATCATCTTCACCAACGATCCATCATTACTACCTTCATCATCATCCTACTTACTAATAAAGTTTTCTATTTACTAATCATTAGTCAAAGATTTTTTCAAAATATTTTATTTTATTAAATGTTTGAATGACTTGATTGATATCTAAATGGGACATGGAATAAACCCACAATCATTGGAATTGGAGATTTGGGTCTCCTTTCGTATCCTAATAAAATCTCTTTTCTTATCAAAACAAGGTCAGATGACGGAGTAAATCTAGCATCATTGCAGTGGAATATTGTTATTGTAATTCTTGATTGAGCCACTTTCCTTGTCTTAATATCTATTTACTTATTGAAACAAGATGTTAGTAATAACCAAGTATCAAATGCCAAAGTTGAAATTTTCCGATCTGACTCCCCTCCCACCCACCCCACCCCACCCCACCCCACAAAGAAAAAGCTCTGATCTGATAGATATGCACAAGTTCCTTTCTATTGACCTTTGGACCTAAGTTCCTGGTCTGTTAATTTTCCCACTGGGTCTACAACCATGGTCCATGGCCATAGACTCTGGATCTATTATATCTTATCCTTGTTTATTTTATATGAATGTGCCCATTATTCATTTTGATGCATTTAGTAGGCTTCCATTTTATTCTGAACGTTTGGGTCTGTGCTTGGTAGGTCTCCAGCTTGGCTACACTGTGATTTTTGGGTTTTATGCATCTTTTCTCTTCATGCGAACAGGTCAGTGACTACTCATGACGTAGACTTTACTACTATCGTTATGGTGGAATGTGTTTATTAACCAAATGTTCTCTCATTTCCATTGCAACTGAGACTTGCTCTGGACCTTCATGTCATCGTTTAGTTTGATAAAAATGAGTATCAATTATCATTGCAGTGGTTATGGAAGCCATTATAGTAGTGGTGGGTCTTTTGCTAGTGAAAGAGAGCCATAATGAGGTGCAAGTCCTGCATTCACTGGGTCTGTAATGCACTCCAGGGTTCCAAAAAACCCGTTGGATCGCTAATGGTCCCACCCAATAAATATATCAAAGGTTGCAAAGGGGAGTGGCAGTTTGGAATATTAGAAAAATCATAAAGGGGCATAGGTATGGATGATGAAATTCCATTGAGATACAGAGCCAAGTCCAGTAGACTTATTGAACGTTCCCATTGGTGTGCATCCAGAAGGAATTGAACCTAC
>NW_024868321.1:115650-119857 GCF_013358625.1 Macadamia integrifolia | reverse complement strand
TGCCAATTATGAGTTGGACACTTTAACCATTCAGCCATGGATGCTTAACAGGGATCATCGCACATCATGAATAACCAAATTCCAATAAAGAGAAAAAATAAGGAAGGGATTACTAAGTAATGAGGAGGAAACTTTGGCTGTGTGGGAAACTTCTTCCTAATATTTTATCATCAAGTTATTAAGTTTTTTTTTTTTTCCTGACATAACAAAAGCAATTGAATAATATTATGATAAAGAGTAAAATGTTCTAATGGCTGAAAGGAACAGGATAATGGATGTTATAATTGCAATCGTGGTTGATAGCCATTTTAGATGGTATCTTAAAACAGCAACGGTACCATGTCCAGCACCATTACAATGCTTTTGTTACTGCATGTGATTGCTGTTCTGATTTCCTGGGATGCTTCAGTAGGTCTTCTTGTGGCAGATAAAAATGCTTAATATGATCTTGTTTATGTAGTATGATGACCTTCAACACATTGTGATTCCTTACAGGGCATCTCCTTGCTCCTATAGTTGCTCATATATTTTGTAATATGATGGGATTGCCTGTCTTGTCTGCACGGAATAAAGGTATTTCAATTTGCTACATAGATCTTAAGCTGCTATTTTTTTTCCCCCGAAGAAAGTATTTCATTGCCAACTGATATAGACCTTCGGTAAATGACCTATAATATCCACAAAAACAGACATCGGAGCCCATTTGGGCCTTTCCCTTAGAACTGACATGTCAGTATCTGCACTTATGGCAAGGTTGGCCATCCAGTCGGCCCAACCATATGATTCCCTGTTCCCATGCCCCAGTTGAATGTGCCAATTGTATCGTTGTAGCTCCCATACGTCTGATAATGTGTTTGAATATGGATCCCTGTTACTGGCATTTCCTTGGTCCTTTGTATTGCTGCCATGGACTCTAATTGTAGCAGTTGCCATATGCCATGTTCCCGAGCCAGAAATAGTACATCTTGTAATGCTTAAGTCCGGCCACCATGTTGGTTGTAATGCCCTGCTTCCTTGTATAGCCATACATCAATCTGCCATAGCACTCTAGAGTCAGTCCACCAGCACCCGCGGCTCCTGATTTCCTTTACAAGCTCCATCACATTTGAGTTTGTAATAACTGATCGGAAGTGGTCACCATGAAATGCACGTCTTCTGCCCATTTTGCTTGATTCTGTCCCTGAGCCTAAGATCTGGAATATTTTTGCTCAGTTTGCGGCAAACTTCCAAAAGCTTAAGACCTGAAGGTTAGAGTTCATGGTGATCATTGATCGTTCAGTTTAACTGCACTGTAGGACTTCTTAGTAGTTTTTATGTTGATTATTGATCGAAAATTCAACTCCTTTTTCCTTTAAAACCGGAGAGCTTTTCTTGGTTCCACCACAAGATCAGTCCCCTACTCTACATTGGATGCTGATATTCATAAAATCTCAAGCCTTTTTTATTCTTATCCATAGACTATGATTTAGATTGTAGCATCCATTATTATTATTATTATTATTATTATTTTCTGTAGTAAATGTTTTGAGTTCAGGTCTATCACTAATGTGACAATTAACATTTTCAGGTTTAACAAGTGTTGCATTTGTGGCTGGCGTGGCTGGTTTTTTATGGTTTCTTTTCCCTGCCACCCATCCGGATTTGTATAATGACAGAACAGATAGTTGCAGGTGTTGGCATGGGTACTGTAGATGGAACTGAAATGGTGTGGAATATTCCTTAATATTATGATCTGGGTTTATCTGTGTGGATATCAAATGCTATTATTGTATTTAAGTTCTTCACAATGCTGTAGAATTTGATTGATTCAAATGCCAAGGATTGCTGTGAGATTTAGTATAGAAATTGGGATCTCAACTTTCCTGTCTAGGATGGGGATACTAGTTCCTCATTGCTCTAAAATCTAATCATAGTTATGGGCTAATAAATCTTATCATCCTGAGTTATGGGGTAATGTTCAGGCAATGAAATCATGATTAACAACAGGGGTAGAGGGGAAATTGATAGGGAAAGGGAAGGGGGGGGAGGGGGGCACATTAAATACACTTTTTTTTTTTGGTGACATGACACATTAAATATACATTCACACTTCCATGTGACAGGAGTCGAACCAATGACCGCATACTCTGCTTCTGCCTCTAGGCATAGCGGCATGGGATCCACTAAAGAACAATGATTGGTCCTTGAAAATACACAAGGAAGTATCCAATACAATGGCTTGTATAATTAGCTTAAAACATCAATTTCACTTCCCTCATCATCTGGCATGTTGTAGTTGGTGCTTCTTATTATGCTAAGCCGGGCCAAAAAAAGCCCTTCTGGCCTCCCTTTTCACATTGTTTTTATTGTTAAATCTGATTGAAACCAAGTTGGTTACAGCAAAATTTTGTGACAATCGTGATCTTGATATTGCTAAAAGTTTCAAAGCTTTACTCTTACCTAAATTTAATTTAGGTTGAAATTTGACATATAAACAAGAGAACTTGCGATCCATTCATCCTCAAAAATTTAATTCTATCCAACCTAGTGTGGTACCATGTGGTTGCAATTTTGGATTGGGATCCTCTCTTGAGTAGTGATCACCTAGGTCAGTCCATAGCTATATGGGCGATTGATACATGTCCAAGCGGTGATCCAATGGCTCTCGACGTGGTGCCTCAATTCTGATTGAAAGAAGCGACCACTCCGGAGAGAGCCAGATTCTACAACTTTTGCTCTAGACATATTGGGCTAAATAAAAATTACCCTATAATTTTTAGGGGCTTAATAAATAAATGGAAAAATTACATGATTACCCATTTTTAGGTTTTCCTTTACAAAATTACCCACACAAAGTTTTGGTTAACAAAAATACTCAAAATTAGATTTGGGTTACAAAACTACCCACCCAAAGTTTCAGTTAACAAAAATACCCAAAATCTCGTTTGGGTTTACAAAATTACCCAAAATAGTGATTCTTCATCTTCCACATATAATCATGTATTTTTTTATTACTAAAACTTTGAGTGGGTAGTTTTGTAAACCCAAACTCAATTTTGGGTATTTTTGTTAACTTAAACTTTAAGTGGGTAATTTTGTAAAGATAAACCTAATTTTTGGGTATTTTTGTTAACTAAAACTTTTGATGGATAATTTTGTAAAGAGAAACCCAAAAGTGGGTAATCATGTAATTTTCCCCTTAATAAATACACCCTACATCGCTCGTGACCGTTAAGCTGCAAATCCGACGGAATGGATCAAGTGATCATCGGTGTAATTGTAATTGGGTCCCAGTACTACTTTATGCCAATCTGACGGCCATCGAGGTGTCAATGGCACGGTTCATCAGAATTCAATTTGGATCAATCCGGAGGAAGAAGCCTATCACTGAGAGACTGGCCTTAACGGTTTGGTAGTTTCTTCCGTGTTTGGAACACCAGCGAGAGAGAGAGGGAGTGAGAGAGAGTAAAGTCACAATTTGTAATCACCAGTGGGCAAAGGACGTCGCGGGGGGCAGCGGCCATGAATCGTCTGCAACTCCTGAGACCTCCTCCGTCCGTCACGTCCGCCTTATTGCTGCGAAACAATCACCTTTACTTCACCTTCCAACCTCCACATCTCAGCAGAAACCATCTTCGTAGATTCTCCACCACGACTCTGCTCTGCTCCAAATCCGATGGAGTTGTCGAGGTGCCTACACTCTACAAACAAAAACTGCCAATATCACGCGTTTCACCTTTCTTTCATTTAGACTGTTTTTTGTGCTATTTGATTCTGCAAATTTTCATCCAATAATAATATCAATTGAATAAAAATTGTCCTTCACTCCTTGCCTTGCCAAACAGAGCTCAAATGTTGCTGGAAGTCCGTCTATAGTTGGGGATCTTCTGGATTACCTGAACGAGTCTTGGACCCAGTTTCATGCCACCGGTATGCCCACATTTGCTCTTCGGTTACGTTCTTTCTTTTAATCAAGTTTCGTTTCTGAAGTGCTTGATGAAAGATCAATAATCAATGGCTTTGTATTCAGAATGACTTGGCTATTGCTTCAAGTTTGATTTGACCTTTGTCTTTTGGTTTTAAAGCTCCTGTCTTAACTTCTCTAGTTCTTTTGCGTTTGAGAAGTTATACTGCTCAGAGAGAGTGAGGCCCATTGCTTCTCACTCTTCTGTTAACAGTCTCTGAGGAAATTCACCTAGTGAGAAAAGGAACCCCCTCCACCCCACCC
>NW_024868321.1:104404-115420 GCF_013358625.1 Macadamia integrifolia | reverse complement strand
TGTTGGTTCCTGTTGGTCCTAGTCCTAGATAAAGTTAGGTTTCATCAGGTTTAACCAAGCCCATATCTCAGGCTATGCTCATTGATTAGTAAACACCAAGGATAAAGAGTTTAGCCATATAGTTTTTCCTCTCATCACCATCTCTGCTTAAAATCTTTTGCTGGAGACTTCACTCACTTCCATTGCTTCTTTATTTTCACAGCGTACAAATACCCTGTTGCTTTCCTCATTAATCAGCAACTGCCTCTCCTGCCCCTTCTGTCCCTTTCTCTCTTGGTAATTTTGATTATGTTGCTTAGTGACACTAGAGTTAATTTGGTTATGCACTTTCAATTTGCTTTGCAGGTACAATGTGGGTAATGGTTTTCATGTGATTGCTGCACATACTGATAGTCCATGCCTAAAGCTTAAACCCAAGTCTGCTTCATCAAAATCTGGATACCTTATGGTCAATGTACAAACTTATGGAGGTGGTTTATGGCACACATGGTTTGATAGGGATTTAAGTGTAGCAGGAAGGGTTATAGTAAAGGCTAACGATGGATCCTTTATGCATAAGCTTGTCAAAGTGAGGAGACCTTTGTTACGAGTACCAACATTGGCTATTCATCTTGACCGGTTCGCCATTTAGTTCTTGAAGATTTCATTGCTTGTTTTCTATTTGATTATGGTCAAACTGTAATAGAAATATATCTTCTTGTTAGACTCTATGGACAATTGGTGCATGCTCTATTTAAATGATTTGTAGAATTTATTTATTTCCATTAGTCAGAGACAAGATTTATTAAAGAGAAAAGGTTAGTTGCACAAGTCTGTAGTAGTTGAACAGCGACAAAAAGTTGAAAGTCACAATTACACTACATCCCTGTACAAAATAAGAATCCACAAATTAGATTGTACTTGATGCTATTGACAACCACATGCCCAAAACAGCGTGGTCATTGAAGATCTTCATTCCTTTTTCATCCACGCACCAAAGAATAGAGCCATGTTAATGTCCACAGCATTTTACCTTTCTCTTGAAATGCTTCACAGATGAGAGCTGACGTGGAGAGAATAAATCCTTGGAGGAACCCAAACTATAACTGTGGATGCAATGACATCTCTCCATACTTCTACCACAAAAGGATAAATCATAGACAATAAGGTATTGGTGTGCAAATGTAGAGTGTCATCAAGATTTATCCATGTGGTTACGATAGCATCTATATCCATAAAAAAGTCAACAAAAAGAGGAATGGTGTAGCTATAGGGTGGACAAAATTGGTGGCCATCTGATATTACTTGTACATCTGCCACTTCAGCAGTGTGTTTTGTCCTTAAACTATACAAAACTCGGGGTCGAGTTTTTTTTTTTTTAAGACAGGGCAAGTTGAGGCAGATCAAAGCTTGAGAAGAAGAGGATTGAGAATCAACTTCAGAAAAAAAAATGTTTTTTTACTATTCAAGTGAACTGTAACCAATATGGGTTCCTAAGCCAGCTCGTAGTGTGGAGAGATTGGAGAATAAATGGGGAAGATTATATCCAGTTAATTGGGGAAGTTATTAGTCATCAACCAGCCTTTTGTGGAGGGGATATATGAAGATCTTGTGGGTCCCATGGCCAAAACGTAGAGAAGAATAAAGAAGATTTGACAGCTTATTTTAGTGCTATTTTTTAGGAAGTTTCCTTTCTTGCATGCTGGATTTTATCAACTAGAGGTTGGTTTTCCAATTTTAATTTAGATTTGTTCTATGTAATAGGAAGTTTCTAATTTCAGGACTCTTTATTTCTTAGTTAATTAATTTCTAATTTAGGACAAAGAAGCCCCAATTGATGTAACCAATTGACATTATAAATAAAGGAAGAAGGCTGATCTACAGCCCACGATTGAATGAAAAAAAAAAAAAAGCTTTGTACTGGAAAACTGTGAGATGCAGTGCTGTGAGAGACAACTTGGGTGAGATGCCCTAGGGAAGAGAGATACTCGACGCAACCTATCCCCCTTCCCGTTCTCTTTTTTTCTATTTAATTTCATCTTTAATTTCTATTACTAGTTTCCTGCGATACCATCAAATCTGAATTTCTGGAAAGCAAGTTTCTCGGAGATTCTATCAGCTACTGGAATAGCGATCCTACTGTAAGGTTGGCTTGCGTTTGAACCAGCTCCTACATTAATTGGTAGCAAATCCTACCATGGCTAGCATTGATGATAATCTACAAGGAGGTGATGAAATTATCAGAACACATGATTGCACTTGAGAAAAAGTTTGACGCCTAGTTTGGTTTCTTCTACCGTCCACCTCCAAAAGATGCTACCATGACAAAAGAAATTTTAAGGAAGTACAACAAGAAATAAATAGTCCTCCCCAAAGAGGTCTATGTTGAGGGATTCAAAGCAGAGACAACCGATATGACTGTTGCTAGTCCTCGAGCAAAACAAAAAGAAAAAGAATAAAAACAAAAAACCTAACTCACTTTCGTAGGAATCACGGTTGCACTTAGCATGTGCAATAAGCCTTTAAACCCCTAGGTCACCCTTAGTGGACGAGTTGTATCTCGTGGGTGTTTGCAGTGAATATACTCCCAAAATTCAGAATAAATAAATCCCAACCTTGGTTAAAGGTAAGGCTCATACCGATCCGGAGCAAAGATAATTTTTCTTACAAGGGACCCCCACACTTGAACTTTTATTACCCTTTATCAATTCCAGGCATTAGCATATTTCTTAATTTGGAACTCACCTCGTCTCTTCCAAAACATCCTTATCTTAAGGTAAAACCACTTGTGAAGAAATAGGGAACCAATGACTAAGGTGTTGGAGTGTTTTTGACCAAAACATATTGCCAAGCATTAATGACATTTGCACATTTTTTTTTTCGCTTAATAAACTCTATTCTACTCCACTAATTTTGGCCTGAATGACATGGTGGAGCAAACACCAAACACCCAAGTTACTATGTAGCTTCGCTTTTTGCATATGCTCACAAAGACAGTGATGCTAGAGTTCTTTCAGAAGTTTCCTCCCTAGGAATTTCGATCAAGACACCACGCTTCTTGAGGCGCAATGACCTGTCTAGTTCTAAGGGAATCAACTCTTATTCTTCTTTATACCACATTTCACATTTCATTTAAAATTGTGCATTTGTCAACTCATGCCAAATTAAAAAGAATGTCTCAACTCCAAATCAAAAGTACAAAGAACCCACAGACTTACATATGGTCCAACACCATAAAACAGGGGTCTCTTATTTTTCAAAAGAAAGTCCCATCTCAAGACACAGGCTTGTTTCTTTCTTCTCAACAGGGTTTGTATACGTTCAAAATGGGTACCTTAGTCAAAACTTTTATTTTGCACATTAATGAAGCAACCGAATGGTATGATCATTAGCCAAAAGCCAAAGTAGGACTTCATCCTTTAGTAAGCTCAAAAAAACAAAAAGAAAAACAAATAAAACAAAGTGGAAAAAGCAGAAACTGGTTTCCCTCCCCCACACTTAAGTCATACAATATCCTCAATGCATGGAAAGAATTAAAAACGAAGACAATGCAAGGGGGTCATAACTGATTAAAAGTTAGTCATCAATGTAAAGAGGTTCATGGAGATCCATGACCTCTTTACTACCAGTAGTAGGAAACTCGAGGAACGGTTCAAATGCTGACCATTAACCTTGGAAATTACCCCTGTTCCTGGATTCAAAATCTCCATAGCCCCATGGGGATGTACATTATGGACAATAAACGGACCATCCCATTGGGATCTAAGCTTACCAGGGAAAAGATGCAATCGAGAGTTGTACAATAAGACCTTATCACCAATTGCAAAAGATTTACGCAGAATGTGCTTATCATGGAAAGCTTTGGTCTTTTCCTTGTAAATCCTAGAACTTTCATAGGCTTCATTCCTAAGTTCCTCCAACTCAGATAGTTGGAGCCTACGATGAATTCCCGCATCAGACAAATCAAAGTTGAGCTTCTTGATGGCCCAAAAGGCCTTATCCTCCAACTCAACTGGTAAGTGACAAGATTTTCCATACACCAAATGGTAGGGAGACTGACCAAGGTCGGTCTTGAATGCAGTCCGATGGGCCCATAAGGCATCAATGAGCCTAAGGGACCAATCCTTACGGTTGGGATTAACAGTTTTCTCCAAGATTTGTTTGATCTGCCTATTAGACACCTCCACTTGGCCACTAGTTTGGGGTGATAAGGGGTAAATAACTTATGGGTGATCCCATACTTTTTCATTAGGGCCTCAAAAGGCCGATTACAAAAATGAGTACCCCTATCACTAATTATTGCACGTGGTGCACCAAAGTGGGAAAAAATGTTCTCTTTTAGAAACTGGACCACCACTTTGTGGTCATTAGTTTTACAAGTTATGGCCTCTATCCATTTAGAAACATAATCAACGGCCAAAAGTATGTATAAATTCCCAAAGGAATTAAGGAATGGTCCCATAAAATCGATGCCCCATACATCAAAGATCTCAACTACCAAAATAGGGTTGAGGGGCATCATGTTCCTCTTATTGATACGGCCAAAAGACTGGCAGGCAGGACAAGCCTTGCAAAAATCAAAAGCATCTTTAAAAAGAGTGGGCCAATAAAATCCACATTGGAGAACCTTTGCGGCAGTTTTCTTAGGTCCAACGTGTCCACCATATGCATGATCATGACAAAAAGAGAGAATAGAAAGTTGCTCATGATCAGGAACACATCGTTGGATAATCTGATCCGGACATATCTTAAACAAATAAGGATCATCCCAGAAAAAGTGCTTAACTTGGGAATGAAATCTATACTTATCTTGGGTGGACCAGTGATCCAGAGTCACACCTGAAACTAAGAAGTTGACAATGTCAGCAAACCATGGTTCACTGGACATTGCAAATAATTGTTCATCTGGAAAGTTCTCGTTGACTGGAGAATCGACAGTCAAGGAATTGGAAAGCTGGGATAAATGGTCTGCAACTAAGTTTTCAACTCATTTTTTATCCCTAATTTCTAAATCAAAATATTGCAAAAGTAAAACCCACCTAATGAGATGGGCTTTGGCATCCTTCTTCTGATCTAAGTATCTGAGAGCAGAATGATCAGTATACACCACCACATGTGAACCAACTAAGTAAGACCATAACTTTTCTAATGTAAACACAACCGTTAAAAATTCTTTTTCAGTGGTTGTATAATTGAGTTGTGCATCATTTAAGGTCCTACTAGCATAGTAAATGACAGTGGGCAACTTATTAATCCTTTGACCCAAAACCGCTCCTATGGCAAAATCCGAAGCATCACACATCAGTTCAAAAGATTAAGTCCAAACAGGTGGTTGAACAATGGGTGCATTGGTCAACTCCTTCTTAAGTTATTTAAAGGATTCTAGGCACTCTTTAGAAAACTCAAAAGTTTGATCTTTGGCAAGTAATGAGGTGAGAGGTCGGGCTAACTGACTAAAGTTCTTAATAAACCTTCTGTAGAAGCCCGCATGCCCTAGAAAAGACCGGACGTCCTTAATAGATTGAGGAGGTGGTAAATTATCAATTAAATCCACTTTGGCTCTATCTACCTTAATTCCCTCATTGGATGTTACATGGCCTAAAATAATACCAGATTTAACCATGAAATGGCATTTCTCCCAATTCAAAACCAAATTCTTAGATATGCACCTTTTCAAAACTAGAGAAAGATGATGAAGACATTTAGAATAGGAATTCCCATGAATTGAAAAGTCATCCATAAATACTTCTAAGAATTTTTCGACCATGTCAGAAAAGATGCTCATTATGCATCGTTGGAACGTAGCAGGGGCATTGCAAAGCCCAAAGGGCATAACGCCTATAAGCAAATGTTCCATATGGGCAGGAAAAGTGGTCTTACGTTGGTCCTCTAAAGCAATTGGGATCTGGTTATAGCCATAATATCCATCAAGAAAATAATAGTATTCATGTCTAGCTAACCTCTCTAGCATCTAGTCAATGAATGGCAATGGGAAGTAGTCCTTCCAGGTTGCCACATTAAGTTTCCTGTAGTCTATGCACACTCTCCACCCTGATTGGACACGGGTTGGAATTAGTTCATTATTGGCATTAGGAACTACAGTCACACCAGACTTCTTAGGCACTACGTGAACTAGGCTTACCCATTGGCTGTCAGAAATAGGATAAATTATTTCATGATCCTAGCACTTTAGGATCTCTTTCTTAATGGTTTCCATCATCACTGGGTTAGCTCTTCTTTGGGGTTCCGTGGATGGTTTGGAATCCTCTATAAGATGTATATGATGTTGCACAATAGAAGGGCTTATACCCTTGATATCAGCCATGGTCCAACCTAGGGCTTCCTTATTATCTTTTAACACTTTAAGTAACTCCTCTTCCTGGCTAGAAGTCAAATTTCAAGAAATTATTACAGGAAGAGTCTGGTCAGGCCCTAGGAAAGCATACCTCAAATTAGATAGCAACTCCTTAAGATCTAGCTTAGGGGGCTCAACTATGGAAGGTTTGGGAATGGAATTGGAAAGGGGTCCTAAGGGCTCCACAGGTATATGAAGACTCAAGACTTCAGAAAAGAAATTTTCACTATCATCATCTAACTCATCCATACACTCTTGGAATTCTAAATCAAAATCAATATCAAAGTTGGTAACTTAATCATCAGAAAAATCCAGAAAATCCTCAAGCATATTGATCTCTTTTTCCATATGTGGTTGCTTGCCTATCCTAAACATGTTAAACTCAACAATTTGGTTACCAAAAGATAATCTTAGGAAACCATTCCGGCAGTTGATTAATGCATTACTGGTAGCTAAGAATGGTCTTCCTAGAATTATTGGGATCTCATCCTTGGTTGAGAAGGGCTTGGTATCTAACACAATGAAATCAACAGGGAAAATAAATTCCCCCACCTTTAGTAAGACATCCTCAACCATCCGTTTAGGAATCTTAACAGACCTATCTGCCAACTGAAGAGTAGTTCCAGTGGCTTTCAATTCTCCCAATCCAAGTTGCTTGTACACATGGTAAGGTAAAAGATTCACACTTGCACCAAGGTCAAGTAAGGCATGCTCAATGTAGGTGTTGCCTATGACACAAGATATGGTAGGGCTCCCTGGATCCTTATACTTGGCTGTTATAGGCTGAGTAATTATGGAACTAATGTTACCTGCCAAGAACACCTTTTTGGGCACACTAGTGATACGTTTGTGAGTACACAAATCTTTCAGCACCTTTGCATAGGCGGGGATCTGGGATATGGCATCCAAAAGAGGGATGCTCACTTCTACCTTTTTTAAGACTTCTAAAATTTTATCCATGGAAGCAGTCTTCTTTTTGTGTACCAAGCGATTAGGAAATGGGATAGGATGAACATAAGGACTGTTAGTGATTTGCCCTTTTTCAGAAGAATCATTTTTGGTTTCCTCAACCAAATCATCTTTAGTTTCAAAAGAATCTTTAGGTTCATCAGACGAACCTGGAATAAGAGGCACACTTGTGTCCTCAACTGAAGGAGAGTTAACAGGAGTAATAGATGGGGAAGATTTAGGAACGCTCTGTTGGTACTCTCTACCACTCCTAAGGGCATAAAAAACATTACATTGGTTAGAGGGCCCTTGTTGGGTCTAACCTTGTACTATATTCAGTGGTGCATTAGTTAGTGTTTGTGAACTAACAGGCTGATGATGCCTAGGGTTAAGCTCTAGTTGACTGGATAAAGTTTCTTTCTCCCTCTCACGCATAATTGAGACAACTTGAGTGAGTTCTCTCGTAAGATTTTGATGGCTTGTCATGAGGAGGGCTATATTTTTTTCCAAGTCACTTATTCTACTTGCCTCTCCAATGTTGGTAAACCCAGGGGGTTACTGATAAGATGATAGGAGAGGGCCCCTAGGAAAACTAGCCTGAGGTCCTACATTTGACCTAGGAAAAGTATTTTGGGAAAAAGATTGTTGTGCAAAGGGAGGCCTTTGGAGTCCAAGTTGACCTTGATTATGGAAATTGGAAGGCCCTGCTTGGTTGCCTTGATTCCAAGAGAAATTTGGGTGATTTCTCCATCTTGGATTGTAGGTGTTATTATATGGATTATTCTGGTATAAGGCATTAACACTATCATTAGAAGTGCCTCCAGAGGTGTTGGGGCACTCTTCTATGACATGTCCAGGGGCCTGGCACCAAGCACAAATCTTAACCAAATTAACTGATGATGGCTCTCTAGGAACAATAGCCTCAATTCTCTTGATTAGGCTATCCAAATGGGCTTCCTTGGCTACTATCCCATCCACAAAATATCCTTTTCCTCCTATGGTTCTTTCACTCTCTTAGGTTGATTCCCACTCACTAGTTTTGTCTGCTAAGTTAAGTAAGAATTCTCATGCCTTTCCTTCATCTGTAAAGGATGTGAATCCCTCAGGGCACATAGACTCTATCATTTGTTTAGTTGGGTAATCAATACTCTCATAAATTATTTGACATAAATGCTATAAGTCTAGGCCATGGTGAGGGAATTCTTGGAGTAGATCCTTGAATCTCTCCATAAGTTTGGGAAATGACTCACTAGGCTTTTGCCTAAACTGAAGGATATCACTTCTAAGCTTATTGGTCTCGTGAGTTGGGAAAAACTTCTTAGGGAAGACAACTGTGAACTGTTCCCATGAGGTTGTGGAATTTGTAGATAACCCATACAACCACTTCTTAGCTTGGTCTTTTAATGCAAAAGTGATAAACCTAAGTTTAACAGCATCATCAGAAAGCTATTGGATCTTAATTAAAACACATACCTCTTCAAATTCCCTTAGAAATAGGTATGCATCCTCAAAGGTCAACCCATGGAAGTGGGACAACATAGTGATGTATTGAGATTTGAGTTCAAAATTATTGCCTTGGGCTTGTGGTAGAACTATGCAGGAAGGTTGGGCTGTTCTAGCAGAGTAGAACCTATCTTTTAGAGATTTAGGTGAAGGGTTTTGATGATGGTCTCCCATATTGAAAGGTTTTAAAGAGAGCAAATGTATAGGGTTACTACTTGTTGGATCTATTCTTTCTAACTGATTCTTAGTATTACGTACCCACCTAACACTCATGCAATAGAAAACTACCTACAACTAGAGTAAAACAAGCACAAGAATGGATAACAAAACTTTTTTTTTAATGATTTTTTGATTTTTTTTTGCTTTTTGGGAGCTTAGGATCTGGGGTTGCTGAGGTCAATTCCTGAGGTACTGCTACAGGGCGAAACCTGTCTTTATCATACTGTGAGGCATGGTGACCTCCACCGATACAACTATTATTGCAAGTTGTTATTCTCAGGAATTCAATAAAAGAAAAGGAAAAACAAAACAAAGCAAACAAAGCACTTCGATTTACCAAAAGAAAGCGAAAAATAACATGGAATTGTCTCCCCGGCAACGGCGTTAAAAACTTGTTTGAGATTTTAAAATATAACCGCAAGCGTACGAATCAGTGTAGCTACAGGTCGAACACAGGGAAAGCAACCACTTTATTTTTTTTTCTTTTAATAATGCGAAAGTGAACTGATTAATGGTTGTGATCTAATTCTAATTAGCATCCTAAACAAATGTATCTAAAATAACGTCCTAACCATTCGTCATCTAAGAATTTAAAGACGCAAGCCATGTAATTAAAATTAAATAAATAAATAACTGAAAATAAACAACCCACGCAATTAAAAAAAATAATAAAGGAAAAGCCCGAGGGATGCATCATAATATGAGCTTCCCTACTTGACCAGAGAGTCACTCTTACAAGGGTTACTCTACTTGGCTTTAGGGAAAGGGAGACAATTAAAATAAAAACAATAAATTGATGGTTCTATGGCTAGGAGGGGCAAAGCCAACACATACACTGGCCATAAACCTTGGGGGAAAGAGATAGCAATAATGTAACGACTGAAATTAAAATCCTAATTTAAGAAAGAAAGGGTAGTCAGAAGAGGGAATGAGAGGGGGGAGAGAAGACTACTGAAAGAGCCTACTTACTTGAACTTCAACCCTTGAACTGAAAATTTGATTGATTTGAGATACTACCAATACCAAAAACCAGATCTGGAATAAACCAAATCTGAAATTTCTAGTACTGGAGAAAACAAATCTAAAGAAAAAAAAAATGAAACTTGAAAGACATGCTTCATAGCTTGTTATTGTCACCTAGAACTAAGCCTCAAACTAGAACTTGAAAATTACAACTTCAACTGCTTAAACAATAAAAATAAAAAAACTGAATCAAAAACAAAAGTGCTTGCATTAATTGAATAAAAAGAACTTACAAAAGTGTTTAAAGCATAAACCTAGAACTAGAGCTAGAAAAAGAGAAAACTAGAGAAAGAGATAGAGCAACTAAAAAAAAACCTAGAAGAAGAATGAAGTGTCTCCCCTCCTCTTATATGAGTTGTATTTATAGGAAATGGGGAGGTAGGGTAATAAATTTCTCTTTCCTAAAAGGGAGTAACCCACAATTGGTAGTGAGATCTTTTGAACTAAAAGTGCTAAGGTGGAGGAGAGAGAAGAGAGAAATAAACTTGGAGAAATTTTTTATAATTTTGTTTTTGCTTATTTTCTTTCCTTTTTTTTTTCTCCCTCCAAGGGATGATTTTCCTTCTTGCTTTGTGTGATTAGGACAATCTTTTGGTGATGATGTGGAAGAGAGAAGATTTGGACAAGATTTATTTCTCCCTTTTTTTTTTTGTTTTCTTGCGCAGGAAACCCCTCTCATGATTTTCCTTGCTTCTAATTTGAAGTGGAAATTTCCTCCATGCCCTTAGTGCTTTAAGTGAGTGAAAAGTAAGAAATCTCCAACAAAATTCTCCAAAAAAAGACAATCATGAGATTCGAACTTGAGACCTCCTGGTGAGTAAGGGAATTTTGCTTACCATAACTCACCAACTACACTAGATAGTTGTTGTTGGAAAGATATGATGCCCGATAATGCTTAAAGTCTTTAAAATATAAAACCTGCAAAAAGAGAGTAAAACCCAAGGTAGCTCCATTCTAAATATATAAAATGCATGTTTTATTACCCTAGA
>NW_024868321.1:22710-104384 GCF_013358625.1 Macadamia integrifolia | reverse complement strand
TTTCCATCATCACTGGGTTAGCTCTTCTTTGGGGTTCCGTGGATGGTTTGGAATCCTCTATAAGATGTATATGATGTTGCACAATAGAAGGGCTTATACCCTTGATATCAGTCATGGTCCAACCAAGGGCTTCCTTATTATCTTTTAACACTTTAAGTAACTCCTCTTCCTGGCTAGAAGTCAAATTTGAAGAAATTATTACAGGAAGAGTCTGGTCAGGCCCTAGGAAAGCAAATATCAAAGTTGGTAATTAAATCATCAAAAAAATCCAGAAAATCCTCAATCATATTAATCTCTTCTTCCATATGTGGTTGCTTGCTATCCTAAACATGTTAAACTCAACAATTTAGTTACCAAAAGATAATCTTAGGAAACCATTCCGGCAGTTGATTAATGCATTACTGGTAGCTAAGAATGGTCTTCCTAGAATTATTGGGATCTCATCCTTGGTTGAGAAGGGCTTGGTATCTAACACAACGAAATCAACAGGGAAAATAAATTCCCCCACCTTTAGTAAGACATCCTCAACCATCCCTTTAGGAATCTTAACAGACCTATCTGCCAACTGAAGAGTAGTTCCAGTGGCTTTCAATTCTCCCAATCCAAGTTGCTTGTACACATGGTAAGGTAAAAGATTCACACTTGCGCCAAGGTCAAGTAAGGCATGCTCAATGTAGGTGTTGCCTATGACCAAGGATTAAAGTATCGGTATCGGTCGTCGTATCGGTCGGCCAAAATTAAGATACGTATCGGAGGGTATCGTATCGTATCGGAGATACACTAAGATACGCTAAAGATACACACATAAATGGATAGGAAACATTTTTTTAAACAATTTTGCATAAAGAATTTGTTGAAAAAAGCTATTGATAACATGTATTATGTATAAACACTAAATTGAGGGTATCGTACTAAGAATTCAAGGTCTGTAGTTGTCCCATAAATGTAAAATCCTTGTTCCCAACCTTGATTTCCACTTTAGTTAGAGAGAAATATGGCTGACAGCAACTTTGGAACAAAAACCCTTTAAAAAATCGTTTTTTTTTCTGAAAAATTACCCATATTGGCCATTATATGACCGTAGCGCCGATACGTATCGATACTCGCCGATACGTATCGATACTCGCCGATACGTATCGATACTCGCCGATACGTATCGATACTCACCGATACGTACCGATATATATATATATCGATACTCACCGATACGTGCTGATATATACCGATACGTACCGATCGATACATACCGATACGTACCAATACATATCGAAACGTATATTTTTCCTCAATTTTATATTTTTCATAGAGTCGTATCGAGGCATGTCGTATCGTATCGTATCGATGTGTATTAGTGGTGTATTGATGCATATCGGTATGCATTGTAGGATATATATCGATACGAAATGATTTAAAAAATTCAATGTATTGTATCGGTGTGTATCGTATCGGCAGACTAAATTTAAAATACGTATCGGAGGGTATCGTATCGATATCGGAGATACTTAAAACCATGCCTATGACACAAGATATGGTAGGGCTCCCTGGATCCTTATACGTGGCTGTTATAGGCTGAGTAATTATGGAACTAATGTTACCTGCCAAGAACACCTTTTTGGGCACACTAGTGATACGTTTGTGAGTACACAAATCTTTCAGCACCTTTGCATAGGCGGGGATCTGGGATATGGCATCCAAAAGAGGGATGCTCACTTATACCTTTTTTAAGACTTCTAAAATTTTATCCATGGAAGCAGTCTTCTTTTTGTGTACCAAGCGATTAGGAAATGGGATAAGATGAACATAAGGACTGTTAGTGATTTGCCCTTTTTCAGAAGAATCATTTTTGGTTTCCTCAACCAAATCATCTTTAGTTTCAAAAGAATCTTTAGGTTCATCAGACGAACCTGGAATAAGAGGCACACTTGTGTCCTCAACTGAAGGAGAGTTAACAGGAGTAATAGATGGGGAAGATTTAGGAACGCTCTGTTGGTACTCTCTACCACTCCTAAGGGCATAAACAACATTACATTGGTTAGAGGGCCCTTGTTGGGTCTAACCTTGTACTATATTCAGTGGTGCATTAGTTAGTGTTTGTGAACTAACAGGCTGATGATGCCTAGGGTTAGGCTCTAGTTGACTGGATAAAGTTTCTTTCTCCCTCTCACGCATAATTGAGACAACTTGAGTGAGTTCTCTCGTAAGATTTTGATGGCTTGTCATGAGGAGGGCTATATTTTTTTCCAAGTCACTTATTCTACTTGCCTCTCCAATGTTGGTAAACCCAGGGGGTTACTGATAAGATGATAGGAGAGGGCCCCTAGGAAAACTAGCTTGAGGTCCTACATTTGACCTAGGAAAAGTATTTTGGGAAAAAGATTGTTGTGCAAAGGGAGGCCTTTGGAGTCCAAGTTGACCTTGATTATGGAAATTGGAAGGCCCTGCTTGGTTGCCTTGATTCCAAGAGAAAATTGGGTGATTTCTCCATCCTGGATTGTAGGTGTTATTATATGGATTATTCTGGTATAAGGCATTAACACTATCATTAGAAGTGCCTCCAGAGGTGTTGGGGCACTCTTCTATGACATGTCCAGGGGCCTGGCACCAAGCACAAATCTTAACCAAATTAACTGATGATGGCTCTCTAGGAACAATAGCCTCAATTTTCTTGATTAGGCTATCCAAATGGGCTTCCTTGGCTACTATCCCATCCACAAAATATCCTTTTCCTCCTATGGTTCTTTCACTCTCTTGGGTTGATTCCCACTCACTGGTTTTGTCTGCTAAGTTAAGTAAGAATTCTCATGCCTTTCCTTCATCTGTAAAGGATGTGAATCCCTCAGGGCACATAGACTCTATCATTTGTTTAGTTGGGTAATCAATACTCTCATAAATTATTTGACATAAATGCTATAAGTCTAGGCCATGGTGAGGGAATTCTTGGAGTAGATCCTTGAATCTCTCCATAAGTTTGGGAAATGACTCACTAGGCTTTTGCCTAAACTGAAGGATATCACTTCTAAGCTTATTGGTCTCGTGAGTTGGGAAAAACTTCTTAGGGAAGACAACTGTGAACTGTTCCCATGAGGTTGTGGAATTTGTAGATAACCCATACAACCACTTCTTAGCTTGGTCTTTTAATGCAAAAGTGATAAACCTAAGTTTAACAGCATCATCAGAAAGCTGTTGGATCTTAATTAAAACACATACCTCTTCAAATTCCCTTAGAAATAGGTATGCATCCTCAAAGGTCAACCCATGGAAGTGGGACAACATAGTGATGTATTGAGATTTGAGTTCAAAATTATTGCCTTGGGCTTGTGGTAGAACTATGCAGGAAGGTTGGGCTGTTCTAGCAGAGTAGAACCTATCTTTTAGAGATTTAGGTGAAGGGTTTTGATGATGGTCTCCCATATTGAAAGGTTTTAAAGAGAGCAAACGTATAGGGTTACTACTCGTTGGATCTATTCTTTCTAACCGATTCTTAGTATTACGTACCCACCTAACACTCATGCAATAGAAAACTACCTACAACTAGAGTAAGACAAGCACAAGAATGGATAACAAAACTTTTTTTTTTAATGATTTTTTGATTTTTTTTTGCTTTTTGGGAGCTTAGGATCCGGGGTTGCTGAGGTCAATTCCTGAGGTACTGCTACAGGGCGAAACCTGTCTTTATCATACTGTGAGGCATGGTGACCTCCACCGATACAACTATTATTGCAAGTTGTTATTCTCAGGAATTCAATAAAAGAAAAGGAAAAACAAAACAAAGCAAACAAAGCACTTCGATTTACCAAAAGAAAGCGAAAAATAACATGGAATTGTCTCCCCGGCAACGGCGTCAAAAACTTGTTTGAAATTTTAAAATGTAACCGCAAGCGTACGAATCAGTGTAGCTACGGGTTGAACACAGGGAAAGCAACCACTTTATTTTTTTTTCTTTTAATAATGCGAAAGTGAACTGATTAATGGTTGTGATCTAATTCTAATTAGCATCCTAAACAAATGTATCTAAAATAACGTCCTAACCATTCGTCATCTAAGAATTTAAAGACGCAAGCCATGTAATTAAAATTAAATAAATAAATAACTGAAAATAAACAACCCACGCAATTAAAAAAAATAATAAAGGAAAAGCCCGAGGGATGCATCATAATATGAGCTTCCCTACTTGACCAGAGAGTCACTCTTACAAGGGTTACTCTACTTGGCTTTAGGGAAAGGGAGACAATTAAAATAAAAACAATAAATTGATGGTTTTATGGCTAGGAGGGGCAAAGCCAACACATACACTAGCCATGAACCTTGGGGGAAAGGGATAGCAATAATGTAACGACTGAAAATAAAAATCCTAAATTAAGAAAGAAAAGGTAGTCAGAAGAGGGAATGAGAGGGGGGAGAGAAGACTACTGAAGGAGCCTACTTACTTGAACTTCAACCCTTGAACTGAAAACTTGATCGATTTGAGATACTACCAGTACTAAAAACCAGATCTGGAATAAACCAAATATGAAATTTCTAGTACTGGAGAAAACAAATCTGAAGAAAAAATAAATTAAGCTTGAAAGACATGCTTCATAGCTTGTTCTTGTCACCTAGAACTAAGCCTAGAACTAGAACTTGAAAATTACAACTTGAATTGCTTAAACAATAAAAATAAAAGACGGAATAAAAAACAAAAGTGCTTGCATTAATTGAATAAAAAGAACTTACAAAAGTGTTTAAAGCATAAACCTAGAACTAGAGTTAGAGAAAGAGAAAACTAGAGAAAGAGATAGAGCAACTAAAAAAAAACCCTAGAAGAAGAATGAATTGTCCCCTCCTCTTACATGAGTTGTATTTATAGGGAATGGGGAGGTAGGGTAACAAATTTCTCTTTCCTAAAAGGGAGAAACCCACAATTGATTGTGATATCTTTTGAGACCAAAAGTGCTAAGGTGGAGGAGAGAGAAGAGAAAAATACACTTGGAGAAATTTCCTATAATTTTTTTTTTTTTGCTTATTTTCTTTCCTTTTTTTTTTTTAATTTATTTGCCTCTTCTTTTTCTCCCTCCAAGGGACGATTTTCCTTCTTGCTTTGTGTGATTTGGACAATTTTTTGGTGATGATGTGGAGGAGAGAGAAGATTTGGACAAGATTTATTTCTCTTTTTTTTTTTCCTTTTTTGAAACCCCTCCCACAATTTTCCTTGCTTCTAATTTGATGTGGAAATCCCCTCCATGCTTTTAGTGCTTTAAGTGAGTGAAAAGTAGGAAATCTTCAACAAAATTCTCCAAAAAAAGACAACCATGAGATTCGAACTTGAGACCTCCTGGAGAGTGAGGGAATTTTGCACACCATAGCTCACCAACTACACTAGGTAGTTGTTGTTGGAGAGATATGACGCCCGATAATGCTTAAAGTCTTTAAAATATAAAACCTGCAAAAAGAGAGTAAAACCCAAGGTAGCTCCATTCTAAATATATAAAATGCATGTTTTATTACCCTAGATTTCACACATAAATGTGCTCATCAACTGTATACGACCACTAAGAAGAACCCGAGGAGATCGACATTGGACCAGAGTTTGAAGAGGAGGAGATTGAATTTCTTCCCCGCTTCTCAACCCCACCATCGAATTCTCTTTCTTTTTTTATGTTCCTTTTGTTTGTTTGCTATGAGAGAGTATTTGGGTGATCAAAGAAAATTTGTTGAAGCCTAGAAGCACCATCAAAAGACCAGTTTGATGGCCTATAGATGTTATTCTGCATAACTTCCATAAAGTTTCCTTTTTCATTCGTTGAGCATACCTTCCCAACCAGCCAACAATTGAGGCTCTTTGTTTTAATGATACATATATATCGTAAAAGGGATCTTCTCCAATTTTGAGGATCATCCAAAGCTAGGAGCCCTAGTTTCAGAAGAGTGGTCAAAAGTTTCCTAATTCATGTCGACATTATATCTCTCAATTCAACCATCGGAATTGTCTCATCTTTTGAGCATTGTTGACTCATTTAGGACCTTCATCTACTAAAAGTTTCAGCTCCATCTAAGCTACGGTTTGTGAGATCTCATATTTCTCCCTATTCAGCCAGATTTTTCAAATCCTGCCTAGGATTAGGTCACTTGTGATTCTTGTCTTATATTATTTGGTATCAGAGCCTACCATGGCAAGCAGAGACGATATCTACAAGGAGGTGATGAAATTATCAGACCGTCTGACAACTCTTGAGAAAAAGTTTGATGCCAAGTTTGGTTTCTTCTACCCTCCACCTCCAAAGGATGCTACCATGATAGAAATTTTGAAGGAGGTACAACAAGAAATAAATAGTCCTCCCAAAGATGTCTATGTTGAGGGATTCAAAGCAGAGACAACCGAGTTGACTGTAGACAGCCACCAAGAAGAACCCGATGAGATCGACGTTGCACCAAAATTTGAAGAGGAGGAGATCCAGAACATGCTGGACAAAATTTTCGTGGATACAATGTTCAATGAAAAAAATCCAATTTTAAACTTGATCACGTTGAGTTTATTATGTCGCCTAAATTTTTTTAAGAGCGAAAGCCACAACTCTAAGACTTTATTCCAAACACTCGTGAGCTGCCAGAGTATTGTACTGGGCTGAAACTGGATGTGCACCATTTCAAGATTGTCCTTAAACTATGCAAAACTCACGGTCAAGTTTTTTTTTAAGACGGGGTGAGTTGATGCAAATCAAAGCCTGAGAAGAAGAGGATTGAGAATCAACTTCAGAAAAAAAAAAAAAAAAACGTTTTTTACTGTTTATGTGAACAGTACCCAAGTGAATAGTAACCAATATGGGTCCCACTGCCAACTCGTAATGTGCAAAGATTGGAGACTAATCAGGGAAGGCTATTCCAGTTAATTGGGGAAGTTATTAGTAATCAACCAGCCTTCTATGGTGGGGATATTTCAAAGATCTTGTGGGTCCTATGGCCAAAACGTAGAGAAGAATAAAGAAGATTTGACAGCTTGTTTTAGTGCAATTTTTTTAGGAAGTTTTCTTCCTTGCGTGGTGGATTTTATTAACTAGAGATTAGTTTCCAAATTTAATTAGATTTGCTTTATATAATAAGAAGTTTCTAATTTTAGGACTCTTTATTTCTTTGTTAATTAATTTCTAATTTAGGACAAGAGGGACTTTCTTTCCACACAAGAAAGAAGCCCCAATTGATGTAATTGATTGGCATTATAAATAAAGGAAGAAGGCTAATCTACAGCCCACGATTGAATATGCAGTGCTGTGACAGACAACTTGGGTGAGATGCCTTAGGGAAGAGCGAGATACTCGACACAACCTATCCCCCTTCCACTTCTCTATTTTTTCTGTTTATTATTCATCTTTAATTTCTGTTACTAGTTTCCTGCGATACTATTAAATCTGGATTTTTGCACAGCAAGTTTCTTGAAGATTCTATCAGCTACTGGAATATTTATCCTACTGTAGGGTTGGCTCGTGTCTGAACCAGCTCCTACATTAGACAAGGACTTATATTTTTCCCCCCTTATCTTCAAGGACCTTTAAGTATTGCAGACTTGGTGGTATATTTGTTAAAACTGTTCTTGCCTTGTATAATTGGGCCACTCTAATCCTTCCTAATGTAGGGGATTCCTAGGTGACTAGGTTTTCTACAAGATTAACTAACCAGATAGGGTAAACTCAAGGGACTTGGGTTGAACAAGGCAAGAGAAACTCAGCAAACAAGATTGACATACAAGTAAAGTGAGATTAATGAATAATGTAGCAATGAACAATAATAGTTTGAGCATAAAAGCACATAAACTCACTCAAGCTTCAGGTGGGAGTATGGGGTAGGGAACATGGCAGCAACTATGTGTTAAGTTTAGCACGAGTCAATCAAGACATTAAGCAAACTAAGTAAACCAAACAATGCCTAAAATCAACCAACTAATGAAAGGTAAAACAGCAGAAGTTTCTTTAGGAAAACAATAAATATCGGCTTAAAAGAAAAGGTGTATGTTCAGATTTCAGTGGGGACTAATGGAGGTAATGGGCGGCCAATGAATGTAGAACAGGGGGGGTTCTTTACTTACCTTCTTGCTGTTTGAAGTCTGAGGAGAAGAGAAGAACTCGAGGTCCTCCAAAATAAAGAGTTGCAGTCCAACCTACTTGATAAAGAACAGCAGTCCCGATTGTTGTAGAAGTTCCAGCAGCAATCCAGTTGGGGGTTTTCTCGATGGAGATAATCTCTAATGATGGTGAACAATTTCTGCAATAGGGCAGCAGCAACAGGGAAGACAGAAAACAGAAAAGAGAGGGATGAAGGTCGAGAAAGGGAGAGAGAGCCGTGGGAGAGAGAGAGAAGGCTAGAAACAGAGGGAGACCGAGAGTGAGAGATGAGAAGAGGGAGAGGGCAGCGAGAGAGAATTCGTAGGGGGGGTTTGGGGGGCTGTTTTGCCTTCAATAATCTTCATTCATTAATTAGAACCTTTGGCCATTGGCCTTACAATGTTCTTATAAAATAAACTTCTAAGAAAAGGAAAAGATCCAAACAGAATCTACTAAATAAAGAGTTCTATTCTTTAGGAAACAAATAAGAGAAATAAAAAAGGAAATAGAATCTGCAAAATACGTAAGGAGTTCTAACCTCTTTAGGGAAAATAAAAATACTACTTAGTTAAAACAGATTTATTTCCTAACAGAAAAAAAATAAAATAGGTAAGGAGTCCTCTTCCTTGCGTTGACTGCTAGTGGGGCCCATATACAGATGCTTGAGTTCCTACATGGTTCTCCAAAGGTGGGCCCCAATCTGATCCTTAACCATCCAACCAAATAGAGTCCAGGTTGGATGGTTCTCTGTGCCGCCTCCTCTGGTAAACCCTAAAGCTTGGGCTGATGTCCCCATCACTTCCTTTTTTTCAATTATCAACTGGGATCAGACTATCAGAGTGTTGAGTGATTCTATTCCTTAGGAGCTCTTTCTGGGTTTGGTCATTTTCACTTGCTAGATGCTTGAGGTCGACACTGTACTTAACATCGAAGTTTAGAAGATTTCCGTCAAGAAAGAAATGTTTGTCCTTATCACTGCATATGCTAAGGATCAATTTTTGGTTTCACCACATTCTTAGTTCAAGCCCAAATGTAAAATTTTTGTTTCACAAGATTATTTTGTGTTTTCCTTTCTGATATCTGTTGTTAATATGTCTATATGCTGACTCAATTATCTTTATACTTTTTTAAAATGTCTAGCACAGTGAACAAGGATGGATTTAAACCAAATCTAGAGACTCACCTTCTTCCACTTCTTGCAACAAAACTTGAGGAGATATCCATGGAGTCCAAAGAGAATAGTTCTCAGTCTTCTAAAGTTACTCACCATCCATTGCTTATGCAGGTATTATTGTGATTTCTGATCGGTACCCCTTGGGATGTTTAGGCTCCAAGCTGAAGTTTCAGCAATGACTGGTCAGGGTCAATCAAAGCGGGGATTGGCTTTGGCCAGTCTACAAATATTAAAATCCGAGTTCTCTCAATGTGGAGCTAAAACACAATTGACCATAGCATGGTGGTGCACTTGTCAAGTGGAGTGAGATCTTCCATTCCAAAGTTGAGTTGGAGCTATCCATGCTTTGGGTCTTTTCTACAGAATTATATATTCTCTGACTGTAGGAGTGGATTTTTTCAGTAGATGGTTATTATCACTCAGCTCTTTTTTTTTTTTTTGGTGGGGGTGTGGGGGGTGCGTTACAAATCTACTTGGACTCACCAATTGTGGGTATGCCTCACCTATGCACAGTTGTCAAGGCATTGCGTCCAGGCGCCTTGGTCGCCTACGCTGTGACAACTATGTATCTATGCTCATATACTATGTTGTATATGTAATGCTGTTTTACCCTACTCATTTTCTTGGTTGCCTAGACGCTGTGACAACTATGTATCTATGCCCATGTACTATGTTGTATATGTAATGCTGTATCCTACTCATGTTTCATTTCAAGTTATCTCTTAACTAAATTTTAGGTCTGCCTTTCTAGGATAAATCCTCAGCCTCCAGTTATAGGTTGTCTTGTTCTTTTCTGGAGGTTGTTCTTGTAATTTTCTTGACATAGTGTTGTTCTCAGGTTTTGTCAGATGAGCTTGATTGCAGCATTGATGATATAATGAGTATTGAGCTTAATGTTTGTGATACCCAACCTAGCTGTCTTGGAGGTGGAAATAGCGAATTTATATTTTCTGGAAGACTTGACAATCTTGCTTCAAGTTATTGTGCTCTGAGAGCTCTTATTGATTCATGCGAGTTGCCTGGAGATTTATCTAGTGAACAAGCTATCCGGATGGTTGCTTTATTTGATAATGAAGAGGTAACATTTACATTTTGTTCGACTTAACCGGTAACAATGTGTCCTGATCGTCTACTTTTTTTCTTGGTTAATATGAAATCCTTTGGTTTTCCTTGCTTGAGGGAGTTGCTTGAATGTAGACTCAGTACTCACAGACAAGATTGGGGAATGATCAGAACAATGAAAATAGGAGTTAAAGATTATTTTTCCTTGAGGTTTCTTTCTTTCACTTTATTTTTTCAGTAAGATTCATTTGTCGTTTGGTAGTTTAGGAGGGGGTGGGAGAAGGGGAGAGACTGTAAACGATTTCACTCTAGGTTAATTTCTCTCAGGATCAAAAAAATTTTAAGCCGCAAGGGAGATTAGGGGCTACTATGGTGGTCCCTCCTCTTCCCCTTACCCCTTCCACCACAACCCCCCTCCCAAAAAAAAAAAAAAAAAACTGGTAAAGTCTTTAGAAAATAGTTGTTGTATCCTTTTGTTTCAGCTCTATTGGAACTGATGCATGATTTGCGAATAGCATAAGATTTTCATATTTATCAACTCCACACCATTGGTTTATTGCATATTGTTGGTTTGTCGATGGTTTGGCAGGTAGGTTCCGATTCAGTGCAGGGAGCCGGTGCACCTACCATGTTTCAGGCCATGAGACGTATTGTTGACTGCTTAGCTGATGAGTACGTGGGTGAGGGTGCTTTTGAGCGTGCTATCCGCCAATCATTTCTTGGTACGATGGTTTGGAACATAGTTACTTATCTGTCATTCTCTTTTGCAATGTAATTTTTATTTATATGATTATATCATTAACATTGATATACTGGGTGACTATGTTGACATGAAATAGATGATGTCTTCAGTGGCATATATGTGCTCAGTTTTTAATTGAAAGAAGGATAGATCTGTGGAATTTTGCAAGTAAATAAGATCTGTAATTCGGAAAATAAAGAAAGTAAATGTGTTTTCATTACTTGGCGATCTAGAAGATGAAATTGATATAATGGGGTATATTTCTGTTTCCTCCCCCCTCCCCCCCCCCCCCAAAAAAAAAAAAAAAAAAAGTTTCAGAAAAAGGTAAATGCTGCATATTGAAGAATATATCATGTCAAATGTATTTCAACTAAATCCTTACGAGTAGAGGCGGGTGGAGATAAATGAAACATATTTTTTTTTTTTAGAAATTTGCACTTCAGTGCCATTTATTTGAGCTGTGGTGTCATGGACAGCCACCTAGGAAGGCCTTCCTGAACGGCCTTATTATCTGCCATGGGGCGGATCAGGTGGGACCCATTTTTTTTGAAAGGTAGGGGACTGTTCACATATTAAGTTTCAGTTCAAATGGAGATGGTCATGTGGCAAAATAAAGCGTTGAAAATCCACTAGGAAAAATAAGTCTTTTCTTGCAAAAAAAATTTTGCCTATTTATTTATGTGACTCAGAAGAAGGATCCAAATAGACTGTGAAATGCATAAATGAATTAAATTTTTTTTATCAAAGTGTGTGGTTCAGGGTGCTTTGCTTGTGCTACCTGAGCAAAAAGAGCTTCTCTTCCTCTCTTCCTTTTTTTCCCTTTCCAGGTCAGGGGATGGGGAGGGTGAAAATTGAATGGTACTTACAGGAAATTAATTGATTATAAATGGCTACATAGCCTCTATTCTTCGTTTTTTTTTTTTTTTTTTGGAGGGGGTGGTTGAATGTGAACAGGAAGTTTATCAATAATGACAACCAAGATACAGCCGAGAGTGGATGGGATTTCATGCATTACCTTTAACTAATTACATGTATATTCCCATTCCCTCTAACTTTCCTTTTCTAAACAGGGAAATTAAAGCTATAGTTAGTATAGTCCCACCTTATTGGCTTATTAATGAAGGTAAATTTCTCCAGATGAGTTCTTGACTTGAGAAAACTTAGCTCACCTGCTGCAACACCAGTCGTTAGGGAGAGAATTGATAACCTGATGTCTTTTTCTTCAAAGTTTATCGTATTTAAGGATCAAGCCTTTTCTATTCTTTTACTTTTTTCCACTAAGAAATTCTTTGTGGATTGTTTTTATATAAAAATTAATGACCATTTACTCTTAGCCAACTTCCATTTTTGTGAAGCATTGTATGGCTGTCTTGCAAAACCATTTTCAGACTCCCAATCCTGCATTTTATTGAAATAGGCGTTGTCTTCTTTTTTTTTTTTTTTTTGGGGTATTACTGCAGTGTCAGCAGACATGGCTCATGGGGTTCACCCAAATTTTGTGGACAAACATGAAGAACACCACCGCCCAGAAATGCAGAAGGGACTTGTCATCAAGCACAATGCGAACCAACGTTATGCCACCAGTGGAGTGACTGCTTTTCTTTTCAAAGAAGTAGCAAAAATGCACGACCTTCCAACCCAGGTAATTGCCATATGGATAGTATCACAGTTCACAGAACACAGATCTGTGTGCAACAAGGCCTTATCCTAACGACTTAGGATTTGCTACATGAATCATATTCCACCAATCAGTCTGTTAAGGGCTGTTCCTTCTGTTTTATCTTACCCAAATGCAACTCTTAGTACCAATCCAGGCCATTGGGGATAGCAATGGGTCAGGCTAAATGGGTTATTACGTACAGTCCTAATCAGGTTTTGAGTTAGATTCAGGTTTCATTTGGTAGTCTGGTGGCAAGGTTCTGGGTGTGCTAACATTTGAATTTAGTGAGGGCATTGAGCATTCATAGCTTATAATTCCCCTCTTCTATTTTATTGCTTTCTCACTGAATGTCTCCACATCTCTGACCCAGCCCACCCCTTATTTCACCCATTGGCAAATCTGGTATCTTCTGGTTTTAGATCTGATCAGACCTAATGAGCCAAGAAAATCATCCTGTTAATTTCATGATGGCTTGATCTTCAAACATTTTATATCCTATTTCCAATATAAACCTAAATTTTTCTGATAGGCCTAAAACTTTCACTTCCCTAATCATTTGGCAGATTAAAGGATCAAGTTAAGTGGAATGTAAAATTCTTGAATCAATTCACCTAAATGGAGATCCATGAATGGTGAAGAAAGACTTCATGGTTTTTATCTTTTATCCTTGATAAATGCCTAGTATGACGAGTGGTTTCATGAGAATGGGAAATTTAATGGAAGATTTTTTGGTCACAATCTTTGTTTTTGGATTGTAGGAAATAGTAGGAATCTTCAAACATTAAACATGGATTTTTCTAACTAAGTTATGATTATGTAGGAATTTGTAGTGAGAAATGATATGGGATGTGGGTCTACTATCGGTCCCATTCTTGCTTCAGGTGTTGGTATCCGTACTGTGGATTGTGGCATTTCTCAGCTTTCCATGCACAGGTATCCATTTTCTTCTCTACTTGAAGGTATCCGTATATACTACATTACAGGTATTTATAAACAGCATTCCTATACATGTGGGCTGTGGCCTATTTGCACGGATATATGCGGATCATTGCAAGTGATCTACTTATTCATTGGCGTTGGCAACAGGAAAAAAAAACTACAATTCAACTATATGATGTAACCATCAAAACTAATTTATTGCTTTTGAACGGTTGGGAGAGGAGTTGACAGAGCGCTGGTGTAAATGGGATGGTTACTTTAGTTTGTTGGATCAATTCCTGAGCTGGAAAATTTTCCGGTGGAACCCATGGCACCAGATGGGTTCTTCCATTCTTGATTGTTCTTGGCAATGCATTATTATCCTCGCAGTTTATAATACCAAGGCCATGGCTCATCCCATATGTTAATCATGAAATTTATGGTTTTACACAATATCTAATCACCTAAGATGTGAAATAGTTCCACTTTTGAGATGTATCTGGTGGTTTAGATGTCTGTCCTATTGCCTGTTTCTCTTTTCCATGAATGGTGATGTTAGTCATCTTCCAAGTGCTTTCAGTTTTACTGAGGATGCCGACAGGTTATGTTGTGCTAAATTTGCTAGGGTATTTGGTTTCTATAATATACCCTTTTAGAACTAGATCATTTTCCATTTACTTAATGGCTGTACATGATTGTTAACAGAAAATTCCTACTCAATTGTGTATGGTGGGAGCATCATTGAAGAAAATTTCGAATTTGCACTTGTTGAATAAACCTAACTGAAAATAAATTTATGTTCATATATATAAACTTTGTAAGCTATTATGAAGTAGAATGTGATTACTAAAACGATGATGGAGTCCATTTCCTTTATGTGATATTTAAGATTTAGATAATTTTTTAGGGGGGCTACAGGCATCCCATTGGTGAAATTACCAGACTTGCTTTTAAATCCTTGAGGGCATGATGGCATTTCTTAAATTGTTATCATGCCATTGAAAGCAATATTTATAAATGAACTGGTATCTAATAATTTCCTGAGAAAACAAGTTGGTTCCTAAGCTGATAAGTCCTTGAGTAGCCATGTAATCATTTGATACATGTGTTTGTAGTTATTGCAACCAACTCATGGGGGAGTTCTTTCACCATGACTGAGTTCACTTCCCTTCCATGTCCTTAAAACTATTAGGCAAGAGCCATGAATAAATGGTTAGTTTTATAGTAGAAAAGTACCCTCAACTGGAATTTTTTTGAAAAAAAAAAAAAAATTCCTCCTCCATGTTTAATTCCCAGTGATAGATCCTTTCCAGTCACTGGACAATGGTGAGGTCTGGGTAGAGGAGAGGAGATGCCTAAAGGGTGTAACAGTGTGGGGCTTGCTTTAAGGACTTGGGTTCTCATTTCTCACCAGTGGGCCGAGATGATGATTTCAGCAGATATGGGTAAAGGGTTTGTAAGATGAACCTCCTTTTAAGTAGAGCACGAGGGAGTAAATACTCTTGTATAAGCTTTTCTTGTCGACCCTTTTTGACTTTGGTCTCTCAGAGCTACATAGGCGTTTCATGTCTTCTCATGTGTGAGAACTGAGGTTAGTAGGTGGGTTCCCTGATGTTATTATTATAATCCAAAGAGAATATAGTAACAATATATTTTAAATCTGATAAGACGTTTTTGTTTCTTTCATAAGGTTAGAGATGATGTTTGATGATGGATGGGGTCTGATGGTCAACCAGCATCATAGTTGAGTTTTCTTAAGTCTTGGAGGACCATGTCATATTGTCATGTACCCAGACTAGGGTCTCTAGGGCCCTATAGGAGTTATCTTTAGATACTTCCCTTCTGTCCTTACTTATTTTTGTCTCAAACTTCATGAATCCATATTGACTTCTTCTCTGAATCTATGACGTTACTACTTATTAGATCCTCCCTTCCAGTCGTCACCTCTGCCTAGATCCTCTCATCACTCTTCTTCCCTTATCTTAGAACCACAAAACCTCTTTTTTTTTTTTTTTTTGAAATTGAGATCCTGGGCCCCCATTATGATTCTTTTTGTTTGGACTCCATTCTGTAGACAGGGCTCACAAATCACCATTAATCTGGTATTGTTGAGCCCTCGGACACTCAATCTTAGAATGGCCCATCTGTATCTTTCCAAATTCAAATTGATGGGTTTTTTTTCCATGTGTTGGTGTATCGTTATCGCCAGAACCCAATATCGATACAATACTTTTACAGATCGGACGGATGGCCAGAAAGTGGATAAGACCAGCCAAATTAGTTGATACAACCGAACCCGAACCTGAACCTGATTCATTCAGAATTCATATTAATATCATATCGGTTTCGGACTGCAATACCTATACTTGTAACTATGGATTGAAGTTCAAAAATTGCTTTTGCATGTCCAATAAGCATTGCTAAATGTTTTAGATTTGTGCTTTACTACATGGAAGTTGATTTCTTTGTTTGTTAAATGCAGTGTGAGGGAGATATGTGGTAAAGAAGATATCGACATTGCTTACAAGCATTTCAAGGCATTCTACCAGACTTTCTCAAGCATCGACAGGAAGCTAAACGTGGACTATTAAATATTAGGGATATTCTCTTCTTTTTCTTTTATTAGATATTAATTTCCTTGAAGATAATTATTTTGAGATAAAGAGGAGAAAAGGGGGGCGGGAGGGGGTCGGGGGAAAGAGAGAGAGAGAGAGAGACAAAAGGAATAATCAGAAACTTGAGATTATAAACTATAGAAGATTATAATTCCTTTCTTTCTTTCTGATACAGCTTTGTAGTTCACAGAACTTCATTTTCTCAACTCTAACTATTAGGATCTAATCTAAGTAGAAAGGTGGATAAATGGGTAGGTAAGTACAGTGACTGAACAAAGATGCTACTGCCCTGAAACTGAAACTGAAACTGAAACTGGGTCTGCTACTTTCTTGACTTCTATGGGACTTTACACAAAAAAAGGGGTGTAAGTAAAGCCTTCACATTCATCATAGGATCAGGGCTTGCTAGAATTAGCAGGATTAGAGGTAGAGGTGGAGCAAAGGTTGAGGTCAGGAAGAGTATTCGGGTTAGATTTGGAGCTTCCTTTGGAGTGCTTCTGCTTCAGCTCAGATAAGAGGGCCTGATTCTCCTGGTTGAGAAGCTGAGCTTTCTTCCTTAGCCGTTCATTCTCTTGGATTATGTAACAGTTCTGCAGGTACAACTTGGAGTTCAGCTTTTCCATGACTGAAACGTTTCAAGTTCCTGTGCACACAAAACAGTAACAGAGAAAAGCATCTCAGATGCTCATTTTCTTTGCTTCATAATAATTAAAACAGAAAACAAGCAGAAATGCTGAAAGTACTCCCAGTACTTGTTCTTGGACAAACCAACACTCATTTTAAAAATAGGAAAATCTTGACATAATAGAACAAAATAAACTACTTAATCAAAACTTACTTTACCCAGAAGAATTGAGACAATACAGAGATGATCAAAATTAAAGGAGAACAAACTCAGCAGAAGAGGAGATGGATTGGAATGGAAGAAGGAAACGCAGAAGAGACTTCTAGTGAACTACGTATGCATGAGCTCACTTGGGTAGTGAAGAGGGATAATATGAAACAGGGGTCGCCTGAAATCAGAGAAAGAAAGGAAATGATGTGATCAGAGAGCTGTTGGCTTCTTGCACTTGTCCAAAGATAGTTATCTTTGTCTGCCTTTACACTGAAGGAAAGAGTAAAGGCTGCAACAACTGTACATAACTTAATTCTTTACTTGCGGACATAAAAGTTGATTTGTCAAGTGGAGAACTCACCATCTTCTCCACACCCCAAGGCAAGGTAAGTAGAAAAACAAACTACAACCCAAAAGAAAGCCCAAAACAGGGGATGATGAAAAGAACCCAACAAGAAGCACCTTTCCCTCTGCCTCATGCAAAGACTAACTCATCAAAGAAAAAAAAAGGATAGAACAGGAGGAAAACAAGAGTAAATGCATGCATGGACAGAGGAAGACAAGCACCAAGAACTCCAGATTCTTGAAAGGCAAGGCTAGAGCTTCCTCTGTAGCTATATTGGAAGAAATTGAAGAAACAAAGACAGAGAAACCTTGGACGAAAGAAAGAGAGGAATATAAAGACAGAGAGAAGGAGGGGGTGGGGGCCTTCTGTAGCTTTTCGAAAAAGATTACCTTTTCGAAGGTGGTTAGTGCTCGGGTCGATGGAAGTTGCTATTGTGTGTAAAGTAGTAAAAAAGGAGGAGTCTTACTCTCTTAGTCTTAAGCTTATGAGAAGACGCAAAGAGGCTGAGAACAGAGAAGTTCACAAGATATATATATATTGGAAGCCTTGGGGAAAGAGAGAGACATGCCACTTCTGCCACAACAATCATGCATGTGTAACTGTGTAAGCACGGAAGGCGGCCGGTAGGGGCGAGGTTTTAATGTGTCTTGCATAGACGATGATGATGGCGATATGGGGTGGGGGGTGCGGTGGGGGGAGAGTGGTGGAGAGGGGACTGGAGACAGACTAGAGAAGACTGGAGAGGGGTGGGGATGGCGTCATAGGTGATGATGGAGTCTTCCCTTCGTGGCAGGCATTACAGGGGTATTTTTGTCATTACGATGGTATTTATGTAATTTTCGTGGGTTTCTCCCCTTACTCAAATGATGGTGGGCTTGGCCGTCCGAAGATTCGCAATGATGGTTGGGTTGGCTCGAACCGACGCAAGCCCATCATCACTTCCACCCCTCAATAAATCCCTCTCTTAAAACCCTCATCTTCTTACTCTTTGCCATCCTCTTCCTCCTCATCACCATCGATGCTCTTTTGTTTTTATGTCATCATCATCATCATATGTATGCTCTCCTTTACACCTCTTCCTGGTTTTATGTCTATTTCTCCCCTTCTCCTCGTCCACCATCAACCCTTAGAGTGTGAGCTTATTGACGGTTTTGCCCATGTGAGTCCGGAGGGTTAAAAGGTCATTTCCTACATCCTTGTTAGTTTTTTTGTTCTATATGGAGTATGGGCACAAGGCAAGATGGGTTTCTTGTGGGTTATAAATACTTCATTTCTTCCCTTTTTCTCCACAGCAACCCTTTAAGGTGTTCTATTGACGGTTTTGCCCATGTGAGTTCTCTTGGGCTAGAGGGTAAAAAGGGTCATTTCTTACATCCTTGTTAGGCTTTTTTTTTTTTTTTTTCTTTATAGAGTTTGGAATATGGACACAAGGCAAGATGGGTTTCGTGTGGATAATAAATGCTTCACTTCGCCCCTTCTCCCATTCACCTCCCCAGTAACCATTTTAAGGTGTGCTTATTGACAGTTTTGCTCATTTGGGTTCTTTGGCTGGAGGGTAAAAGGGTCATTTCCAACATCCTTTGTTGGTATTTGTTCTTCATAGTGTATGGAGTATGGATACAAGGCAAGATGGGTTTTCTAGGTGGACCGGTTTACCCTTGTACTACAGTAATAATTGGTCACTTTGGGGTGGACTAGTGGAAAGATTTTGGGGGTTAAGTTGCAAAGTGGGTTATTCCATGGTTACTTCTCCTCGTGAGACTCGTTCAATTAATCAGAGAGAGAGAGAGAGAGGTGGGGTGAGGAGCTCGTAGTTTTGTATTCAATGGGCTTTTTGCATGCTGGTGAAAAGGACCGTTTTACCCCCACGGTTTCCAAAGCTTTCACCATCGATTGCTCTTTTATTTTTACGTTAAAAAACAAAAATCATCATATCATCATAATAATGATAATTTGCTTTTTCCTGTGCTTGGTTGGGTCATAAGTTACACAAGAGAGAGAGAGAGATGGTATCCACATTAAATGGGCTGTAAATGGTTGTTTCTGAATGATACTTTGGCTAATGAAGATGGGCCTCATGGGCTATATGAGTGCTTAAACATGGACTCCGCTCTCCATGTGATGATGCTTTCCTCTTAGCTGTGCTCTTCTTTCACATGTATGTTGGGTTTGTCATATGGTTTAGATGGGCAGCTTCATTTGCTAATAATTTTAAGCCTCGTGTAGCTCGTTTTTTTTTGGGTCTCGAGATAGGAAAGTTTTCAAATTTTTGTATCTGATTTGGGTTTTGCTTCACCAGAGTAATCATTTTTTTTTTTTTTTTTTTTCATGGGCTGGCGTACATGCCCTTGGTGTGATATGATCATTTGGTGAAGAGGGGAATCTCTTCAACCATAGGATCTGACTCTCTTATTAGACTTTACCTTATATAATAAGACTTAATGTTGTACCCAGACGGCAATCATAATGTCAAATCAGCATTGTTGAATATTTTTTTTAGATGTATAATCAATGTTGCATGCATTATTATGGGTGAAGGAAAACTCTCTCTAATCTGGACTCAAAGCCTCTACAATGAGTGGTGAGTGGCAGTGAAGATCCAATGGCTGAAAGTGCCCTGACATGCATCCCGACCATTGGATCATCACTGTTGCTCACTGTCTCCCCGCAGAGGAATTTTGTGCCTCTAATCCATAGTTTAAGTTCACAGTATTGGATTAAGTATCGGTAGTATTGAACATTTTTTCCCTCAAAGATATTGATACCAACATAAATTTTGATCATTTTACCCCCTAGTCATACCATATCATCGATCTGCTATCAGCCACCATCAATATAAGTGTTGGCCAACCCAATTCCAATTTCCTGAAGCCCTGCCATGATCCAATGATCATTTTTTTTGGGTAAAAATTCAATGATCATTAGATGTGGCTCTGACTTAGCATTCCCTCATCAATTAACATATACATATGCATATACAAAGTGCTACTGACCTTGTAAAAATTCCTTTATACCTTCTTATATACTAAACAATGAGTTCCACATTAACACTCCCTATGAGCCCTTGGTCTGATAAGAGGGTAAGATCCTATGGTTGAAGAGATTCCCTCTTCACCAAATGATCATATCACACCAAGGGCATGCATGCCAGCCCATGAAAAAAAAAATCTCTTAACTACTCTAATGGAGCAAAACCCAAATCAGGTACCAAAATTTGAAAACTACCTTATCTCAAAATCCCACCCACCCCCACCCCCAAAAAAAAAAAAAGATGGAAAAAGAAGCTAGCTTTCATTGTATAAATCATTTTCTACCTTTCTCACATAATAAACAGTAGGCTCCACATTGACACTCTCTATATTGTTCTGACCCTATGCGAGTCACATATGAATCTCTTATGCATGATATCATTTTTCAACCGTTCATTGATGTAATATGCATATTTCTTTTTACACTGCTAGAAAACCTTCCCCTGTACATATACATATGTATGCATCAAAACATTATGCATATACAGTAAAAAAAAATACATATCCATAGAGTGAATATATGAAGAAAGGAATCAGGGATCAGAATCCTATGCCACTTACTTGAGGTAATTGATGATAGTTCCAATGAAGGACAGAAATTTGGTGCTGAGACTATAATGACTTTCTCTTTCCCTCTCTGAAGAGAGTAATCAACCTTTCACCATCTTAAATTATTTTGCTTTTTGCAGCAAAAAATGCGCTCTGCCTTAAACTGTGAGGATATTTTAAAAAGGGTATAGCCAGAATAGGGGTTAGGTTTTTGTATCATAAATGTATTGGAGGACTATGAGGGTGTGGAAGAGACTTGTTTCATGATTATTGTTGTTGTACATGGTTTAATGGGGCAAGCATTCACTCATAGTATCAAAGTAGTCAAAATGCATCATCTCCCTTTTTTTTTTTCTCTTCAGTTCTTCATTGCCCATCTCATAAACCATAATGCAAACACCTGAAGCAAGTGATGGCTGGTGGTCCTCCCACCATTTAGTTTCCCATCCATTTCCTTTCACTTAATAAGAACAATTTTGCTTGCTTTCAGCATATGGGTTTAAAATGGAAAAATAATAATAACAACTTCAAGCATCGAGAAATTCACTCTTTATTGGAGATGTGATGCTATGATTGGTTTTTGGGTTCATCATTAAATCTATACCCTATGTTTATGGTCACAAATACCTCTAATGGGTTCAATCAGAGGGTTTATATGTCTATGGCGTAAATTTCTAAACCAAATGATCAGATCGACTGAAACCGATGGTTTAGCCTGAATCAAATCTTTATTGGTTTGTTTTCATTTAGGGTTCTATGAAACTGCTTAAAAACAAAACTGAATCAAACTGACCGAAAGATTTAAAACTTGGATCAAAACGAATTATTGTAGCCCAATAAAAGCCCGTTAAGTCAACTTGTAAGAAACCAACCCAAATAGACTAAAATTGATTTTTCCTTAACGATTGGTTTCAGCTTACCTATTATCAGTCCGAAATCGATTTAACTTGATCAAAATCAGACTAAATTGATTGATTGACAACCTATCTGTAGTGAGAGGATTCTTTTTTCACGACGAGTGAAAGTTGACACCTTATCTATAGTGAATGGATTCTTTCTTCATCATAAATGAAAGGAAATTTGATCTAAATATTTTTTACTGAAAAAAAAAATCCATGACATGAAATAAGTCAATAGTAATTGTTGCAACACACTGAAGATCCAAAGATCCTGCCTTTTGAGGGGTCACTAAAATCATATCACATTATGGCAGATGCCATCTGTGCCTTGCAAGGTGCATGATGGGAATTCATCATTAAGGTGGCTTTACCCTAAACCTCTAATCCTATCAACACACGTGAGTCACTTTTTTGGCTTCGTGTAACCAGTTTCATTATTAAAGGGTTGCCCCCACATTGAGTGCCACCAAAAAGAAAAAAAAAAAGGGGGGGGGGGTGTAGAGAAAGTAAATGGGGTTGAAGTTTTATGCATTTGCCGGACTAAGGCCCTGTTTAGATTGGCCACATGGAAAGTGAACTTAAGTAAACTAAAACTTTAATTGGTAGAGTAAAATGAGACAAGTGAATCATTGCAACTAGACAAAGTGAAACAAGATCAACACACTTTACATTGAGAACCATCCTAATGCTTTTTGTGGGCCCCACATGTTTGCTCTTGTTTGGTAATATTGTATATTAGGAGAAAGGAATTCTATCCATCCGCACCTTTTACGTTCAAATCCAATTGGATGGTGAAAATATTTAATGCGTGTGGGAATAGTTAGGTCCTTTCACACCCAATTGTGTGTGGGTGTAGAGAATGCTAGACATCTATAGTTATTTACTTCTTTCTTCCTTTACATTATAATTATATTGTTGTTTTTTTTTTTTTTTTTTTTTTTTTAATTATTATTATTATTTGCCACATGGCAATACATGGTTTAGTTGGTATGATAAAAAACTATGCAAACATTTCATTGATACATTCAACAATCTTAGAGGACTAGAAGAGCCATGCTTGCACTGCACATGAGAACAGCCTCCCCAAAGGCTTAGCGTTCAAATTCCTAAGAGCCACATGACAGTCCATCTCCATCATACTTCCCCATAAAAGTCCCTATTACCACCCTATCTTCCCTGTTCCATCAACTTTAATTTCATAGGACCCTCCATGGTGAGATCTCTACATCTTCTCCTTTACAACACTTCTCTGTGAATTCAAGCCGGTCATCATTGTTCAGTTAGTTCTTACACCCTTAATAAAAGCACTTCAGAGGATCAACTACTTGAGTGGAGGTCTGCAATATCATTGAATACTTTGCTGTTCATTGCCTTACAAATTTGCCACGGCTATATATGAAAGCGATCAAATAACTGAAGAACGAATTTGATATTGGAACTATCGAAGGCGCATTGGCTATTTGTTCATAAAAGATCATATAGAGTTCATAAGACTAGTGATAATTTATTTGGGAACAATCATGTCTTGATAAGATTCTGTTCAAATGAATACCTTGCTCATTAGGATATGATCATACAGCTTGATCTTGAGGTAAGTCATTTGTTAGGGTCAAGATATATTTCTGTAACTTTCCCATATAATGTTTCGCTATATAATTGTAGCGAAGTTTTCTTTCTCTATAAGTAAGCTGAGAGAAGTGTGTGGACGAGCATTGTAACCCTATTCCATTGATAGTGAAGCAGGATTTTATCTTACTGAGGACATAGGCAATCTTGCCGAATCTTGTAAATCTGTGTGCACCCTGTGATTTTTCGTTCTTGTTTTCCATTCCTTCGCTCTATCGTTTTAGGGTTTGATTTTTCGTTCTTGTTTTTCCATTCCTTCGTCGTATCATTTTAGGGTTGCATTTCTACATCATTTCCATGTACTTACAGAACATGAGTTCTGATTGAGTTCTTTATGATTATATTGAGGATTGAGTTTAGATTGACTTACATTTTAGACCAATCATACATGATTATCTTGTCCTAAAAATTGAATAAGATCCACAAGAATTATTCTCCCTTGGCTCATGCATTCGCTTGATGTCTTTCTTGTCCAAGACTCTAAGGATGATTTACGTGACTGATTTTGTTGCATATATGATTGATCATGATACACTGCTTGTTTTACTCATCTTTGGGCTGAGATTCTGAAAATAACTTTCATGCCGGGGCATACTTGTAATAATCAACCTTGTAAACTCAAGAGGCCTCTCTCATGTCACAGACATTCTCTAGGAGAGAGATTTTACCAGAAAAAGGAGTAATGGAAGAAGTGTAGAACAGTGAAAGAAATGAACAGAGGCTCTTCGGTGAATGATTTTGGGATCGGCATCCCTTGTTGGTAGCAAATCTACCTCAATCCTTAATATGGGAAGTACTTGTTTTCCTGGAAGGATTGTGAATCATGAAGAGCAGCCCTCCCTCCATGGCATTTGGTTTTCACAGTTTCACTCGCTTCAGATTCGGAAACAGCAAACCCCAAGGCAGAGGAATCACGGTCGCAATAGTATGTATTTCCAACCGAACTCCTAATTTAGGATTGACTAATGCTGATGAGATTTACGGAAAGACCCGAATTGACCCCCTGATCGGATGAATCAAACTTTATAAGAAAACCACAGGCTCAGGAACAAGGAAGCTTGCGAGGAAAATGCAGCTTTCAATTAAGAAGAGGATATAGTCGAATCGACTCCCCAAAAGAGAGAGCAAACCAAGCTTGGGCAGGTCTAACCCTGAAAGAAAACTTTACTCATAAGATCAAGCTCGAGAAGATTCAACAGGACAAAGAACTGAAAGGATTTTTTTTTTTTTTTTTTTCCAATTGCAAATCTCATTGCATGATTATAAATCTACTAAACACCAAACGACCAGTGACATTGCTAAATGCTAACCAAGTGTGGTGTGTACAAGGCCTCCCAACTGCTGGACTTGCCGGCATAAAGCTCTTGGCATTGGCCTAAGCTCCATGGGAGTGGGAAAAAAAGCTGTATTAGCAAAAAAGTTCTAATAATCTAAAAAAGGCCAACCTTGATTGCACTTATAAAAAGGACCAAAGCATAACAAATATTTCTGATTTAAAGATTGGAGCTAGAAGCTCTAATGCATAATGCATCAAGAAGAAGCTTAACAAGTAAAAACCAGTCCAACATGAATGATACTGTTTCGTATAGTCCAGCATAACATTATTACAAACCTTTGAATGTTATGACAAACCTTTGAATTGGCTACGGAGGGGAAGCTGGAATAAACAGCAAACTCAATAGGTCAGCATAAAAAGGCTTCACCTAGAAAGAAAAGGATTTTCATTTTGCTCGAGGATGGATTGCAATGTAATCAATGAGATGGGCTGTGGTAGAAAATTTACTGGCTTCATTGTCAGGGATATCCACAGCAAATTCTTCTTCCACTGCCACCATTACTTCCACATTGTCCAACGTATCCAATTGCAAGTCATCCTTGAAACTTGCCACCGGGCTCACCTGTCCAACACCAAAATAATAGAACCATGGGGAATATTAATCTAAAATGAGAAGAACAGGAATGCAAATTGTGACTAGAAAAATATGCATTTAGAAGATAAGATCAGGATAAAGGTCATATTCCAAAAAAAAGAGAGACAAAAAAAAAGGAACACTAAAACTATTCATCCTTCAACTTTCACCCTAGATATTTCTGTTTCATTGCTTGGTCCTTTGGCAGATACAAGGGGTGCAGTAATTACTAGAGCATATTTGCTGCCTCATTTTGATATGATTAGATACGCTGTCATGATAAGACCCTTTTTTCAGTTTACAGTATTTGTGTAGAGGAAAACTTCTATTAAAAAAAAAAAAATTTGTATAGAAGAAAACTGTTGTGCTCAAGGTTTTAGATAGAACAAGATCTCAGAATTTCGGTCCAAGGACCAGAAACAAAATATTCTGAAATTTCTAAACTTCCGACAATGCCTTGCTCAGGGTGAGAACTTTGCACTTCAGAGGTTAAATATATGTTTCAGAAAAAAAAAAAAAGCCAAAATTACAGAATCCAAGTCATTTTGAAGTTACAAAAATCCCAAAATTTTGACCACCTGCAAGTATCAAAGATTGTGATTTTGGTTCCCTCAAACAAAACAAGAGTTTCGTGAACAACTGCAAATTTTTTCTGAAATTTAAAACCATGGTTGTGATAGATATAAGGAAGAAAAAGGGCAGTCTTCTAGGTTTCAAAGAATTTGCTTACAGTGTATATTAATGTAGTCATAAGCATATATTTCTCATTTATTTGAAGTGAACTTCACATGTATGCATGATGTTAGAATAATCAGCAAAAGCAAACTAGAACGAGCACAGAATGTAGGAGCAGCTTCCTGGCAAGTTTATATGTATATTCCAGCTCACTGTTAGCAAAAACGCGTTTAAAAATGTTTCCCTTTTTTACTGTTTAAAACATGTTTTACCACATGCTTCCCAAAGATACTTAAAAAAAACAGCAAACTTCAAGCATTCCCGTTCTAAACACGTTTAAAACACGTTCCGTTTTTATGGCGTTTTTTAAGACTTGATTTTTGAACATAATGTTTACTTAATTGACCATATAACTCTCTCACGAACTCTGAACGACTTGATTCTTTCACCAACTTGAAGCTAATGCAATAGACTATATTTCTCATGATATTACTTTTAACTCAAACTCAATTCACGGTCCCCGAAATTGAGCTATAAACTGACGTATTTGCTGAAAAATATTTCTTAAGTGATGACTCCTAACTCTAACCGAACATATATCACTTCGAGAGTGTGTTGACTATGTTGACAACAATGAAACACCACCATAACCTACATTGCTCAATAAGACTTTGGGCAAGTGTGATGTATAAATTTAGAATTGGTGTTGGATGATATTCAATGATATGTCTTAAAACTTATAATGAGACATAAGATGTATAGGCATTAATGTTAGCTATTGTAGTTGTTTTGAACACTAGATGCAAATATTCATATAATAATTCCTTATTTTATGTGAGTATACTACCGTTTTTTTAGTCCCATTTGTTTGAAATCTACAAGTTTAAAACTCGTACCATCCGTTTTTCGATTTTTACCGTTCTCTGTTTTTCTGACCGTATCATTCGAAAAATTTTACTGTTTAAAACCCGTACCGCCCGTTTCCATTTTTTTGCCGTTCCCGTTTTGGCAAACAATTTAATCCAGCTTACAGGTACATCCTCCTATCATTCCATGGTGTCCCTGTTCTGTTGGCAGTTTACTGCCAGGTCTTGAATGCTGTTAGAGCACTATTGTCTCTCTCTACTTCTATTTTCCACAAGTTACTCTGATCCACTTTCTATTTCATTACTGTTTGGTTACTAAATCTGTTCTGAGGTTCTAGTATGGTGTTGACTTGCTATTCCTTGATTAGGTCACTAAATTTCTGTAGTTACTAAATCTCAGTTTCTAATTGCAGCAACTTTTTAATTTAGTATTCTTTTTATTTCTCCAAATCTAGCAGTTGGATTAACTCCAAACTTTGAAATCTTAACCAATGTTTCCTCTAGGACATTGATTAGAATTTGGACCAGATCAGTCAACTTAGTCAAATTGCTCTATTTTCTCTCAGTTTGACGATTAACTTGACCTACAGTTCTAGATCATGTGTTGGTTTTAATCCCTAGCCCCTTAGTAGATTGGATACGCATGTGGGATTCTGGGGGAGAGCAAAGAGAGAGAACCAGTTAACTAGAACTCAATTAAGGTCCAATACAACCTACAACTACAACAAGAACTCAGGTGAACAACAAAAGAGCAACAACTCAACCTCAATTCACTAAAGCAATCTCAATACCATCTACCCCTTTAGCTGTCTCCCCTCTGCCTTTGTGTATGGCTATAATCCTCAAGATTTACTAATTCCCTACTTACTAATCCCTAATTATAAAAAGACTTGCTAGCAACTAGAAAACAAAACTTAAAACATAATCAAACATGACCATGCTACAAAAAACCAAGCTACTATTTTGAGTTCATTTACAAAGTTAGAAATTCCAATGAGCAATTCCTAGATAAAGGATGAAAATAGAAACTCAGACATAGAAGATACTTACCTTTAAGTCACAAATTGGAATTCCCACCACAGCATTACACCTTATTAATAAAAAAAATTGGACACAAGTTTCCATAGAATATATCAGAATTTCATGATTTTGTCTAGTTGAAGATATAACTAATAAAATTTCCGCTGAAATCATGCAAATGGAAAAGAATTGAAAAAATTTTACTCAAAGATAAGTGACAAAAAGTAGACCTATTAAAAAAAAAAAAAAAACCCAAAAGAAATTTAACCAAGGCTTCTGAAAAGACATGAAACTGTGCTACCACACATAAGATCCTCTCTCCATGTTTCCACATCTCCTGTCACGGCTAATTAATAGACCCACATGAAAGAAAATATTATTGTTCAGGTCCGGAAATGCTCCCATGTCAGAAAATCAGTTCTCTCTCTGCTGCACGATAAGGTATTCCCCACAGATCCCTCATCTAAATTTTAAATTTTCAGGATTCTGATTTGACCAAATTTCTTCAATTTCTCCTCTTAGATATTCTTCAAACATTATTCACTATTACTTCTTCCTATATTTTCCTTTTGAGCATTTCGAAACACTGGATGAAGAGAGATTTGACTCATTATCCTAATCGAGTGATGTTAGGACAATCCAGCTGCATCAGCAATCAGTTGGTTAAAAAAAAAACAACTTAAACTAGAATACCAAGTAGCCATATATCATACCCCTTCTAGAACAAGCTCCTCTGGATCTGTACATATCCCCAAAATTGATATAGGCTACCAAATCATCACTATGGCCTTAAGCTATCCACAATTTGATTTGAAATACAAAAATGTATACATGAAACAATGGTTTTATCTATGGCAGCCTCACTCCACTTATCTTATGTTTTTTTGTTTTGAAAAATTGTTTTGACGCATATCCTAGAACTTTCATATTTATCACAACGAGGGAGCTCAATAAACCCTGCAGATTGGGACCATGTTACTACTGAGGTTCGCTTAAAGAAAGAAACTAGGTAGAGGATGGCTTTCAAAAATTCAGAATGTAAATTGGTTGATTTATTTGGTGAAGCACACTGTGAATCAAGGACACATGGTACATCGGGAGACCAAGACTAGTGAAAGTTTTGACAGAAGAGGAGTAGTGTGCCTTCTTGTCCCTCCTTTATGAGGGTGTTGATGGAGGATGAAGTGGATCCTTTCTTATTCCTTATTTCCCCTTTACGGAGGAAAGGGGAGGTGGGTTTTGAAGGCGAAGTAAAGGTTGCAGAAGGCATGAAAAATGGTTAAATCTTCCCCTTGTATGTTGAGTCCAAGACAACCAACAGCGGAAACATAATGTTACCTGAGCATGGGGAACAAGATGGGTTTAAAAATCCAAACTGGAAGCGGGAAATTCTTATCAGTGGACAGCCTTCCATCCCACACGTATGAAATCAAAACTTCGTTCATTTTTCTTAGGCGAAAGTCACGAAAAATAGCTTAATCCCTTCCTTCGTATCTTATGAGTCCAAGAAGAAAAACAGGAAAAAATTGCTTGACCAACGATAATGGAAAAAGAGTGTTATAAAATTCCTTATCAGCAGCGGCAGAATTTTTGGCAGCCATTCAGATAGTGGCGGTCATAATGCAATATTTGATCAGTGGAAAACGGAAAAAACTAATCCATGAGATCTTAGTCAAAGGGAAACAAACGAAAGCCACAACGGACAGCGAAAAGAAGAAGAGATCCAAAGGTAGGAAAGGGAAGGAAAATGAGAGTACCTTGGCGGGATCAACAAAAGGGATGGATTTGAGAAGATCCACAACACGAGTGGTAACCTCCTCCTTGTCCAACGCAGTAGAAGAGGCACAAGCGGCTGATTGAGAGAAAGTCCTCGCTCCTGCTACAAAACCCAAAACGGATCCTCTGTCCGCAAAAGAACCTCCTCTTCCGGTCACGGAAATCGCAGGCAAAGCGCCGTCAATGCACCGCCTTAAATCTGAAGGAAAAGAAGCAGATGAAGCCGATCTGAGAGATCGAATTCCATTTCGTAAGGTCTGCATCTTCTGCGCTTCGTTCGTCGTCTCTGCTAAGGGAAAAGAAATTGTTCACAACTTGTGTTAAGGTGTCAGGGTCCCAGGACTTGAGAGGATCCCCTAGGCCGAGTGTGCCCAGTACCGAGTCCCAAATAAAATCGGGAGCGAGACAACTCGGCAGCAGCGAACTAAATCATGTTCATTGTATACTATGCATTACGCCACTGGGCTCGAACAAAATTCGTCAGCGGTGAGACAATGGGTGGCAGTGAGGATACAACGGTTGGAGTGTATGTCAGGATCTCCCAGTGGTTGAATTCTCACTACCACTCATTGCTCTCTGCTCATCGTAGAAGATTTGAACTTTCAGATCTTGCAAACTTACCGTGGCTTAGACTCATCTTCTATGATAAGCGATGAGTGGCAATGAGAATCTAACGGTTGGAACAACCCCCTATTCGTTGGATGAGGATTTTTGTGCAAGGTAAATATGCTTATATACATTTAATTGGAATAACTTTATTTTGAAATGTTGCTTTTATCCCTCCAAGTTAAATTAAATTTTTTTGTTCAAATATTTTTTCAAATTAAATTTATTTTTCATTTTTAATTAAAAAAACTAAAAAAGAAAACCAAGCACTAGGGGGAAAAAAAATTATATCCTCCAATTTTCTAGAAGTAGATAAATTCAATTTCTCATTCAAAGCTTTAAACGTCTTTCTAAACTCTCAACAAAAAATCAATATCATTAAGCATACAAGAGACGAGTAAAAAATACATAAAAATAGTTTCAATGTCACATAAGTATTGTATGCTTCAGGCAACATGTCCTTTGACTCGCGAGAATCTATCCAAATTTCAGCAAGAGACCCCTGGCTTCAACCTTTTGACTGGTTGACCTATCACAACATTTCAGTTTCTATATGAAACAAAGGAACCTACGAGTATAAATAGAAAATGGAACAAAAGAGTTCTAAATTTTTACTAGGATATTTTCTTTATAGTTCTTTGGCAGACAGTTATACGAGCAAATAGCATAGAGTAACGCACCAATGATATGTGATAGGTCAATTTTGTACAAAGAGGGTAGTGAATATATATATATATATATATATATTCAAGTTTAAGTGCCTATTGGCCATTACATAATAGACCCACATAAGGGCCAAGTACAGACTCATAGAGGAGTCAACAAGAGCCAAGGTCACACTTCTTGAAAGCAAAAACATTATTGCGAACCAATCACTGATGCATTTGAGAAGAGTTGATCAAGTAACCAATCCTTAGGCAAACACCAGGTCAAGGCCCATGTGTGCAATAAGAAAATTTCATTTGAGGAAAAGAGAGAGAAGTGCCAATGTACACATAAAAAGGCATGACTCAAAGAATCTTTTCCCATATTTTTACACTGCATGCATTACATGCCCCTACATTGATGATACTCTCTCTCTCCTTATTAATCATGTGGTCATACATACCACGTTGCTCTCCCTCCTATATTCCCATTGGCTTGGCATGTATGATGCCAACATATTCTGATAATTGATCCTCTTCCATCCAAAAGATTAAAGTGTATGTTTGCCTTTTATATTTTCCCCACTCAGTACATCCTTTTATTTCTAGACTCTTCCCATTACTACATGGGCAATGGAAGAAAAAATCTGTATGCCATACCAATGAGGGGTTGAAAATAGTATTATCTAGGGGTGTCAATTCGTGGCCGACCCGACTAAACCATCGCGAGACCTTTATAGACCGTTTATAAATGGTCTGTCTCGGTTTTACTACTTGGACCGTCGGGCGCCCGACTGAGACCGACCGAATAACGCCCGACCGAGACCGACCTATTGTGCACGACTTGGCCCGACCCTTTAATGATTGTAGAATACCATTTTAATAATGTTTACATTTGGTATCATTTATTGATTTATTGTCATTTTTTTGGGCTTGCATGAGTAGGTCGGAATATAAGAGCACATTTTAAAGAGGGCCCGTTTAAAAACCGATTAAAGCCCGTTTAATATTAAACATGTCCGTAGCCCCGTTAAGGCCCGACTAAAGCCCGATTAAGGTAGCCCGATTATAGCCCGAGACCGACTGACCGAATATAAAGTGTACCATGCCCTCAATAACTAAGCCCGATTAGTTAAATGGGCGGACACGGTGTCGCCTTTGAAAGTCTTCAAGCCCGATTAAGCCCGACCAAAACCGGACCGGCCCGACCGGTTGACACCCCTAGTATTATCCATACCAGGTCCACATGATTAGGATATGAGTGTCAATGAAGACCATTACAACATATTATGTCAAGAGGGTATAAAGGAATCAGGGCAGCATACTTTACCTATTACCAAATTAAGGAGTGGTCATAAACACTGCGCGAACCAACCAAGAATTAACAAAAATGCAATATAGAAACTAAAAAAAAAAAACAGACCTACAAAGCTTTGAATCATCAATTATTCATTTGTTTTCGAAGACAAAAGAGTTCATCTAAAATCTTATACAACAACAACAAACTCAGTCTTATCCCAATCATTCAACTACATGGATCTGTATCAAAACTACAAAAACAAACGGGAGAACTGAAAATACAAATGAAAGTAAAACGAGGGAAACCCGGCACTACCAAATCAAGAAAACTTCAGCTACATGGCTCCTCATCCAAACTCTTAAGGTCATCATAATCCCCCATATCAGTTGAAGCTCAAAAATAACTCCCCCCAACTGTCGGTGAAAGGAAACTGCCCCCCTTTGACCATGTATACAACCCCCTAACCCAAGGGACCTAATTACCCACATGATTTCAAACTCGCTTGATCTCCAACATTGCAGACGGTTAGATCCATGTAGGAAGCCTATATCGACCAGAACAAATTAAACCGATCAGCCGATCTTCTTATCGGCTCTGTAATGATACTTGATTTTAAGAAAACCATAAAAGACCAAAACCATCGTTGGAACCAAAAGCGCGAAGAAACGATTTGAAAAAATAATAATAATAAAATGATAAAACCTATACAAATCAATAACTTTTTTACATCTCTCTTTATTATATATGAAAACCAAGACTAAGCTGACAATAGACCAAGAAGGGACCGACAAACAACCGATAACAGACTGATGCTGATCGGCCCGATAATAATTGGTTTGGCTTTTGTAGAGCAAACACCTTGTCAGCCTGGCAAGTGTAAAACCTATCAAAACCAGGCGAACCAAACCAACCATTTGACTCCCCTAATTCCTATCTGAGCATCCAAAGCCCCAAGTTGGAGAACAAATTTTTTTTTTTTTTGGTTTTAGGCAACGATTCTTGACACGAGCAACCCTAGAGATAGAAAATGTATGAAATCTTCAACTGGAAACATAGAAATAAAGCACTACTATGATCCGCAGTCTACATTTGAATAAAAAAGACAATAGTTTTTTTCATTTTTGGTAACTGGAAAGACAATAGTTGACTACCACATACTTTACTACCTGACATATTTTACAGCACTGAGTAGTTTTTTGTTTCCTTGCACAAGATGTTAGTGGTACACAGGGGGGGGGGGTGTTCTTCCAACCATCCAAAAGTTCCACACCTATGGTGCTGTACCAAGAAAAAAGATGCAAAAGGTGAAACTGGTTTAGGTTTCTGAAGGGTTAATTGGCCTTTGCACTCCATCAGATTAAACCAAAAATTATAAACCAGAAAAATCCGAGTGATAATGGTAACATACCTTCATCCCCATCAGATACCTGCATCCCAACTCTGGGTGCTTCTCTCATTGTTTGTTGTGTTCATCGCCATCATCGTCATCATCATGTCACAGCATGCCTCCTGAGAGCTCGTCCAATCCTACAGGATTGCCTAAATCAGGGGCTTCATAGAAAAAGATGCCAAAAGCATCCATGTAAAACCGAGGCTCACAGAGTGGAACAAGTGTTTTGAAGGGTGTGGTGTCCACTCCAGTCAACCTCGGATTCTTATGCCTGCACCACTGCCAGTTAAGATAATTGAAATTGTCACAGATGAGTCCTTTTAACGCTCAGTTCAAGCCCCAGTTCGCACTGGCAGGGCACAGGCATGGCCCAAGCCCCTCATCGGGGCCGGGCTAATCCAAAACTTGCTTCAGATTGCTGTTGATGAGGCTGCAGAAATTCAAACATGGAACAAATTACAAGACAATAGAAGCAAAACCTAAACAAGCTGGTCAAATGCTACCAAAAGAGAGTGATCAATCAAGGGAAAAGAATAATACATGCTTCTCCAAATCATCCAAAATCTGGTTCAATAGCACCTTGGAAAGAGTTATGAAAAATCCTACAATTCGCTGAACACTTCCGATTGAGATTTCTCATATGTCCACGTGTCATGTCAGAAACTTGTATGAACACAGCTAGACACTTTTTTGTCTTTTTTGCTTGCAAGTTAAGCACAAGAAGTTGCTACTTATGATGTTTCCTTTTTATCCTAAATTCTGGTTGATTTCCCTTAATTTGTTCGCAAAAATGTTTCCTTTGCCTTTATTCAGTAACATGCATTACAATATATCTGCATAAATACAACTGTTTCCTTCCTTAGTTTTACTTATGCTAACAAAAAATGTTCACACTACATAATGTAATATTGATCTATCATATACATAAAAGGCAAAGAATAGAAGGTACTCTCCATAATCTAAGCATCAAACAGTCCCAATATGAGGTGTTTTTCACTTCTGATATGGAACTTGAATCACCTAGTCTGAAGAAATATAAATACAAGTCATGAGTACTGATCGCAGATGTTTCTGGATTTCACGGGGTTGCCCCATATATAGGTCCTGTCGCCTGATTCCCCAAACAAAATTCCTTTCAGGCTTTTGTTTGTAAAGGAAAAATACAGACCAACTATTTCTGCGACAAGCAACAAACAGATATGCTCATTACATTACACACCACTAATGACTATGATACAAAAACACCCAATCAAATGCTACAACATCAGATCGTCAATCTGGCTATGTCATCACTCCACACTAAAAGAATGAGAACCAAGATGCAATACCCTTACCTGAGCAAAAGGTTGATGCACATGTTCGTGAGGATGGAGAATGGCATTCCAGGGCGTGGGCAGGGATAGTGCGAGGACGACAGATAGATAGCTGAGGTGGAGTGTGCACCAACATGATTCGGATTGAACGAGGCCATCATGGACTCCGGGGGACCATAGCTAATTCCTGCAGGGTTTGACGCAGCCCATGGTCCACGTAGGTGTTGAGGAATTGGCCGAGGTTGGTGATCCATAGAAATCTGAGGCCTATGTGCAGATCCAAGTTGAGGGAATTCAGTGTTGTAGTTCAGTGCAGGGGAATACAAGGGCTGCATGGGATATGGTCCTCCATTGAACCCAAACCCAGGATCAAATCTTTGAATATACCTGGAAAAATATGTCCACGTCCATATAACTTGTTTACTAAGCAAAAAAACAAATGATAATTTATAAATTTTGAGCCAGTTAGCATTATGCATGGTTTCAATGCTCACTCTATTATAAATCAAATGAGAGCAATGTTTCGCAATTCTACAATTTCTGCAAATTTGTCCTAGCCAAGTTGTTAAATAGAGTTCAACGATAGCAATACTAGCAAAGCAGCACTTATATACAAGGCAGGAAGGCAGACATCAAGATTCAGATGCCATCATTCAACTTGTCCCACCTAGGATATCTGAGTGGACCAGAAAAAACTACAAGACCGAAGGCTAAAAGTCAACCAGATCACCAATCTGGATTGTACAAACTACTCTGACATTGGGATTATTAGATGATGCAGCATACATTCAGGATTCCAGACAGCTCATATAAATTGGATTGTTATTTAGTCAAATCTCAAGTTGAAAAAGATCTATCAGAAGAAAAAGAAAATCTCAACTTGGAAAGGACCAGAGTGTGATGTACACCATTTATACTGTAGAAAAGATACTTCGACTTTCCCACCCCTTGAAAGAATAGTGCAAGGGATGCCATAGATATGAAATTTGACCCCAAAAAAAAATTACATCTTTCCAACACATTTAGGATAAAACTGGCTAAATCTCCACAAGATAATCAAAGAAATCTCGGCAAAGGATCTAGGAAAGAAATTAAATTTTGAAAAAGGGAAATATTTGTTTTAGAGAATAAGAGAAGGGCAATAAGACACCCCCCCATAAAAAAATGATTAACAGCAACATACCGGTCATAGTTCCTGTCATAGTCGGGATCATTCCGCTCAACCTCACGATCCCGAAATATTGCTACCCTGTTGTTGTTGGCCTTGTACCTAACAACAGGTTCCTTCTCTGTCCTACTTCTACCCGATCTACTGCTACCCGAAGAAGAATCACTGACACTTCTAATAAGGTTGGAATCAGGGTATTCAGCAACAGATTTCTCTTCTACCATTGACCCCAATGAGCAGGATTGAAAAGTGTCCTGTACAGTCGGCTCGCCTTCTGGTTTTCCAACAGTGCCTCCACTAATGTTAGAACTAAATATCCGGGCACGGGCTCTGTTATATTCCTCTTTTCGTTCCTCCACACTTTTTGAGTGGTTTGCCTTAGATGTGTGAAGATTTGCACTGTTGGCCGACTGTGCTCGCTTCTGCGGTCTCTGTTTGATTGCAACCTTCATGGCATTAGTGCTGTCTTCTTGTGGTAAGTTTATAGGAATGTCTGCCAGGCGAATTGGAGGAACTCGGCACTCAGAAGTCTTGCGGACAACAATCCTGGAACCAGAGCTATCAGGTAAATTGTTGTCTAATACGACCATAGACTGCAGGTAGTAATGCTGAGCCACACGGTGCGCTGCCAAGCGCAAATAAGATGTAGGAAGTTGTTGGAACTCCATTTGCTGTTGTGTAGGATCACGAATAAATTTCTCAACATCTTGTTCCATCCTCAGAACTGAACAACAGAAAGAGAGAGAATTTATTTCATTACAATGATAACTTACAAAATGTAGGGAACAGTTCAAATGTTCCAGCCAGAAGGTGAAAAGATCATATCTAAGCAAGATATTGCGCAAAAAATACAAAGTAACACAATCAGACGCAGTATGTTCAAGTTTGCACCATTCTGCCCTTAAACTGTAACTCTGCACTGTTTAATCTAGAGTCACACAACTACCAACTCAACGCCATAAGCCTTATCCCAACAAAAATGGGTCAGTACACAAATCCTGTCTCACCATCCAACTCTATTCGGAATCATGCTTGTTATCAGCTGTAAGTCATGCATGTCTTTTTCGGTACACAACTCACAACATATCAAGCAGCCATAATTTTATTTTGTTTTGAGCAGCTAACATTTGAGTTTTCATCACCACATACCTCAATTTGCAGGTTAAGCTGTTTTCTCTTAACTACGGTGCATTTACTCAATTTACTTACTATGCCATAACTTAATCTGCATACATTTTTCTTATACAACCTGTTAAAGTTGGCAATGACGTTATGACGATGGCTCAAAATCATCAGATCAAGCTAGTGTATGCAATATTTCTAGTTTTCCACCCTATTAGCAATTTTTTAGAAACTAATAAAATAAAGGGAAAAAAAAAAAAGGTTGTGAGTTCAGGGACTCAAAAGAGAAAATATAGAAAACTAGTCAACTTAACACAGATTAAAGTGGAACTTGAAACACCACAAGTATAGCTAAAAACAGGCTATATATCAGTATGGCTGCTTTCTGAAGAAAACTTATTGAATGATCAAAGAAGCAATAAACTGGTGTATTAATAAATATGCAAAGAAATAAGAAACTGATTTGCAAGTTTAGCCAATCACATCAGCCACTAGTCTAGCTTCAATTCATAAATTAGAACTTGCAACCAAGAATTTGAAGAAAAAACTACATTACCAATAGAAGATACATCAACCGAAGTGCACAAAAGAAACTATTGTTCAGCCAACTAGATTCAATCATGAATCCAATCAAGTAAAGAGCGATTTGCACATAGAGAGAGAGAGAGAGAGAGAGACTTCTTCGAGCAATAAGACCCTTTTCCCCTTAGTAACCTCGTTTTGAGACATTATGGCTTTGGGGTCGACCCCGGTAACGAAGAAGGAATCCATAAAAACTTGGGATATGACACCATGCCTTCTCAGCTTACTTCCTTCCTCTTCTCCTTCTTTATTTCTTACAAATTTAAATGGCAAGCTCCCTATAGAAATAAGAATTAGAATTGCTCTAAGAATTAATCATAGAGCCATAACAAACCGATTTACTTTAATTTTTTGCTGTAAATAGAATTTATCCTTACAAATTCTCCTATTTCTTTATTCTGGTTCTCCAAAAAAAAAAAAAAAACAAAACAAAACAAAAGGGCACATCTCAGAGGGATATACCACAATTTCATCTATTTAAAAATCCTTCTTTTCTTTTTTCAATGTCATTATGTTCCTTTATTGACACAGATTTCATTGCTTCAACTTCTTTAGTTATTATAGTCCCTCTTGTTACCATCCACCCAGAACTACTTACAAAGCCACAGCAAACCAACACGTTTTAATCTTTTCTAGAGCGCATGATTTAACCAAGGACGAGACCTTTATCTATAAGACCCATTGGAGATAAAGTTGCATGAAACATAAGGCATATATAATTTACCAAATATAACATAAGGCATAAAGTTTCCTTCATTCTGACCAAAAGAGCACTTCTCTGTCTGAATTACATAACTTGTGAGAACCATTAGACATTAAAGCATGAGGCCTTTTGATGTAGATGGAGACCTATGTTTGGGCTCCACTACCGCAGGAAAAAGAAGAACCAAAACCAGCCATAAACTGGTTGTAGAAAGTCCAAGCCCACAATTTTTTTCCTTTATTTCAACCTGGTCAGCAGCCATCGATTGGAGTAATTGCAGCCTTCTAGAAGCCTCAATTATCGATTTTTTCAACAAGGCTGTAATTTTGTACTTTAATGGATGCTTGGGCTTCAAAAATCGCCTTTAGCAATTGAAGAGGCTTTGTTTCTATATTTATTCCTTTGTTTAATACTTAACAAGCAAACATTGTAATTTAAGAAGTCCCCTATTTCAATAGGAGTTTCTATCCCAAACTTTCCCTTTTGCTATACTTTCTAATTTTCGGACTAGTTTCCAACTATAGGACTTCTGTATTTTTGGCCAAGCCTATATAAGGCCAGAATCAATTTGTACAAGTTACAAAATTATTGAATGAAATTAAAGCTTGCTTGCTTGAGGTCCGAGAGAGATCCTTCTTTCACCAGCTGTGGGTGAAAGGCCCAAGGCTGAGAAAGCCTATCTATCCCCCACCCTATCCATTGTTTCTCTATTTTCTACTCCTCTTTTATATATAAAAAAAAAAAAAAAAGGAAGGAAAGAAAGAAAAAAGGAGCAACCAAGTGCACAAGGCTCAACACAGCCTTACCCCCTGCTTCGCAAGAGAGGCTGTTTCCAAGGTTTGAACCAATGACCAACATGTTGCAATGGTGCACTTTAACCGTTGCGCCACAGGCTCGCTCATTATTTTATTTACTTTTATTGCGAGATTGAAGCATCCAAGCATCAACAGCACTTTGGGGTCCAGAATACACCCTGCTGCCCAGATCGAGCCCTACCTGTGTGGAGACTTTGACCTGCAGTATCTCTCAAGTCTGAAGCATAGTTAGCAAATTCGGATTCGGGAATTATTCGGACGGAGAATTATTCGGAATAATTCGGACGATTAATTTAAGGATTCGGTTTTTTTTTTTTAATTGTTTTTTTTTTTTTTTTTTTTTTTTTTTTGGTTTTTTTTTTTTAAATAATGTTTAAATGGACCGAATAATTCGGTTTAATTCGGATTCGGTCCCACCTTTTCACGGTTTTGTTGGAGACCCTAGGAGAGAGACTCGACCAGCTTTGGAACCCCAACCTTGGCTGGTTTGCGAGATAACAAAATCTCCCAACTTCGACCTAATTCTGGTTGCTCTGTATTTCCTCAACCTGAGCTCTATTTCAGCAGCTGTTTGGAGGTTTTGTCAAGCATCATAAGACCATCACTCGACCAGGACCTTGGGCTCAACTGAGCCTTTATTGTGAGTTGTTTGTAGAATCTGATTTGCCCAATTCTGAGTCTGTTTACAGATATACCCTATATTTTGAATCTGAACCTATATTGATTTGTTGGAGCTTGAGATTTATTTCATTGGGACAGATTACTTCTGTAGATAGTAGAAAATCACCTTTAGGCATTTAACCAATAGACTCTTAAGCAGGAGGTACATATTTGACATACTTTAATAAAAAAATACCACACAGCTTAATGTGGGAAGCCATACATGGTGATTGCATAGCAAGAGATTTTAAAGAATGAGAAAGGGGGAAAGGAACCATTAGATTATGAAGCAACCTTGGAAACATTTATTATCACTTCTCTAGAGTGATTATGGGATTTTTCTTATTCTCCATGTTTGGCAAGTTTCAGATATTTTAGGTTACTTCTTTTCTCCACTAGATTTTTGGAGGCAAGAGATTCTCTTCTCAATCTTAAGAATCACTTCCTAACTTTGGTGGGGATCATCATCTACACTAAATTTCCATCAACTGTAACAAGAACTGGTCAGAACCAAAGAAGAGCTGAGCAGAAAAATTAAGTTTGAAAGCCAAAAATTAAACACATGAGGCCTCATCTCTAAAGGCCTATTGGTAAGAACAACTTCCCCCAAAATACAAACAACGACAAAGACAAAAAGAAATATCAGCATTCTTGTGAAGAGAACATCAGTATAAGAAAAGTAAGAAAGAGGTACCTAGAAAAAAAGGGAAAAGTGGACCTAAGGTTTCTCACCTGGATAAAGGACCTATGGTATTTAACCAAAGAGCTGAAACTCCATACCTAATGTATGAAAGGAAACTACAGTGGCAAAGAAGATGGTGGATACCGAATTGGCCAACATGCTTCCACCTCTAATGGAGCAGACATGATTTAAACCTGCCTTCCAGAAATAAATTATATAACTTTAATCAAACTCCAGTGTAAACAAAAACCACCTATTTTTAATAGAAAGTTAGAATCTTACCAATCTTTGGCGCAAGTACAGAAACACTTTGACTAATTCAACCAAGGTTCGTCAAGGACTCTATGAAAATCAATCACTCTGCAATATTTTTCACTAAAAATTGATATATTATACCATAGGGCATTGAAGCCAACACACTAGCTGGGTCCTCTTAACCTTGGCCACAAAAAAGTAATAAAATGACCTTATGCTGATTTTGGCCTAGGAAGATTTTGCAAACAGACTAACTAACCATGAATTTTGTCAACCTAAACAAAAATAAAGAATATATTCTTTATAAAGGCCAAAATTATTTTTTCCAGCTACTGAATTATACACAGCTGGGATACCAATTTTAGCACAGAACTAGAGCTATACTTATCATCCTACAAAGAAGTCTGAGTGCCCAAATAAAATTTCATCTTGATTGCTCGAATAAAATTACTTCCATTCTTCATAATGCCTTAGAAAAGGCCCATCGGCAGGATCCCCAAACTTGATGAGACTCCACTCATCTACAAGAACATACTTCACTTCAGGGGGTTCAAATGATGAAGCACCAATTATGAAAAGCTTCAAGAGTTTGGAGCATCCATTTGGAACTGGGAATTAAATTTCTTAGTACAATAATAAAGGCACAATTGGAAATGATGTTGATTTCAACAATATGTTAGGCTGTTAGTATTATTATTATTTTTTTGGGGGGTGGGGGGTGGGGGGTGGCGGTTTGGTTTGAAAAAAAGAAAAGGGTTCATTTTACCTTTTGTTTCAAGAAAAGAAGGATAGATGAAATGGATTGATCAGGCAGATTGTTACCATCAGAAACTTTTGAATTCTGAAAAGGTGATGGGCGGTGTGCACTGGTTATTTTACTTGGGTAGAGAAATTAGTTAAAGAGAAGAGAGGTGGAGAAAGATGAAAAATAATAGAGAGCATTAATCCCACATTGGTAGGTGATTCATACCACTCCATTCATTGTGGATGAAGGGGAACTTGGAATACATGTTTTAGATGAGGGTAATCATTAATATAAGCACTTTAAATTTGAAAAAGTGTCAGAACCGAGGAGTATGTTAAAACAGTCATGTGGTCGATGTCCTTTGGTATGGTACAGCTGTATCAAATATTGCAAACCCTTGCCCCACATTTTGAGAGTTCAACTCTTACAGATTCTGCTCCAATTTCTCCCTTAAAAAGGGACACTACCAGGGTTGCTTCCATGTTCCAATTCCTAAGCTACAACCTTACTGCCTGAGTGCCATAAGCACAGAATCAGAATGAGAGTGACAATAAGTCGGGGGACAAGGGCAAAGGTGCTGGAGTGATGGGATAAAATATAATCTAAAGCCAAGAAAAATCCTAGAGCATATCCTTGTGCATATACATTTAAATATTTAATTGCTTACATGTTTGTGTGAACAGATTGTAATCTTCACCAAGCAAAAGACAAATTGGCGAAGAACAAGGAAAGCACTTCCGCTGTTTGACTTGATATGGATTTAAAGCTTGTAGAAGTACAATTAATCAAATGATCAATTTTTCCTCTTACAAATTCCTAACCTATGGATTGGTTTTGCTCAAGAGAACTCTCAAAGCATCAAGCCCAGAAAAGTGGAACAAAGATGCCTTAATGCCAGAGCATGAAACTTATTCATGAATACTACGAGTGGTGAGTACATGAATGTATATAGATGGGCATGAGCATTACTTGACTGCAAATAAAAAGAACTAACATAACAGTGGAAGCAGCGGGTATAAAACGGTCAAGGAAAAATAAACCCTGATTTATGTAACATGGCGAACAAAATAAAAGGGAGCAAGTGCTAGTACCCTCCTCCAGACAACAATTAAAATCAAGGACGCCTACAAAACAAAACTTAATCGTACTGGTAGCCATGAATTTTAGAACCATAGTGGGATATCTCAAAAATACCAACACTGATTACAGCACAGAGTCGATCTATATTGGTAGCCACAGAAGCAACAAGCCAACCATAATATTTTGAAATATACGAAAAAGAAAAGGATATGGAAGCAAACGCAAGCTACACAAGCAATCAAACGAAGGCCAGAGACTCACCCGATAGCCGCTCACGAGGGTTCTGCAAAGCTTCCCGGAGGAATTGATCCACCTGACTGACAACATCTTCAGAAACTCCTCCGATCCTCTCAGAATCAACAGAGGAAGAAGAAGCAGAAGCGGACAAGGAAGCAACACCAGCAACAGTAGCAACTGACGGAAGATCATCGCCAGAGGCGAACTCCGACGATGAAATCCGGGGCAGAGACGAGGCTGTAGATATCTTCTTGTTGGAGACCATCAATCTCCTCATGCTATCGTCCAAATCTGCCACTTCCCATGAATCCGGGGCCCCGATATCGTCTTCAGAGCCCTCCATGGAAGGAAAATTCTAGGGTTAGAGATACAAAGAAGTCATGAAATTAGGGTCAGCTCCATCGTAGAAACCGTATCTACAGATGAGATTATCATAGAACACAGAAGAAAACCGACAACCGAAAACCAACCACCAACAACGACGATTAGAGACGATCGGATTAGGGTTTCAGAGAAACGACGTAAAGGATTTTAGGGCACAAAATCGAATACCATAAAAACGGACGACACGGTAGGTGTGTCCTTCATGGTATTCTCTCGTCTTCCTTTAAAAAGAGACGGGAAGAAGAAGAGCAAAGCAAAGAACCAACCAATCATGTACTCCCTCGTCTTCCGAAGAGAGAGAGAGAGAGATATAGAGAGAGAGAGGGATTTTAATCTCCTTACGTTAGTATAATAAGAATGTAAGATAGGGAAAGAGGAAACTGTTCATGAGAAAGAAAAGAAAAGGAAACCCAATAAATAAATAAATACCACAAGTCCACAACGACGCACCCATCACATTCCTGTCACGAAGCGGATAGGATTTAACGATTTGACGATTTAATGATTTGACGATTTGACGATTTGACGATTTGACGATTTGCCGTGTGCGTTACGCATCTCGTACGTGCTCAATTCTAGCAGTATCGGAGAGGATAGTTTGAGTGCATGGTATCGGACTGGGTTTTGGTTACTTTCAAAATCGATACGACACCGATATCATATATCATTATTGGTACTCTTAATTTTCTTTTAAAAAATGGATTTTTAAACTATTTTACTTTTACCTTTCTTTTTTTGGTAAGGTTTACTTTTACCTTTTATATATACTATTTCATCAATACAGTATTAACACGATATCGATATTGATGGCTAATGATATCAATACAAATCACCTGTGATCTAATATCGATACCTTAAACCATGTTGAAAAGTGGAATCTGTGAGACGAAAAACAAATGGCACGTGCATGGGATGCATCGATGGGGGTGGCCAGGTGGCGACTAACTTAGGCTATGTTTAGTTATTAAGAAAATAAAAGAAAATATTACAAATAGACATAATAAGACAAAAATTAATGATTATACAATGATTTTTTATGTATTTATCTCTCTCTCTCCATGTAATGGACTTATTAAAATGAGATCGGATTTTAGATGTTATTGTATATTGTATCAAGTCAAACGTCCAATACATGCACATAAAACATCATATAACATTTTCCATCTTGCTATAGATGGGGTTAAATTCATTGAAGTTCGAATATGATAGTACTCTTTCATAAATGATAGTCTTGCCAACTTGGGGATCATCTCTTTTTCCCAAGAGGAACACCTCATTGAAGGAATATTTGTTACGCTCCTTGGATATAATCAAACATTACCATCGCACAACCATGATGAAAATTGGTTTTAAATAGGCACGTAATGAGAAATTTCTTTACCTGTCCAATCTCTAATGAATCAAGATACACATTTGTATTTGGGCGTAGGAAACACCAGACTACCATACACACATTTGTATTTTTTTTTTTTTTTTAATTCTCATACATACAAAAACGGCAATGTCAATTCCTTACAATTCCGGCCCTAAACTAAATGTTTCCAAAGGAGGTCAGAGGTAGGGTTTGCCATGTCATGTAGCACTATTTATATGTGAAGTTCATCATTTTAGCATTTCTAAGGTCGTGTCACCATTAATATAGTATAACTATTCCAGCCGATATAGGAGAGTTTGGCCTCATTCCACTCCTTGGTTATCTTTGCTTTGTGAAGTGGATGCCTCGGCTTGTAACCAATTTCCCTCTATATAAATCTTCGGTTAACCAAAAAAAAACTATTTAATATCAAAAGTAATACCTACACTAATATGGTAGGTGTAGTGCAATAAAAATTTCATATATATAAACAGAAATAAAAAGGGAGTTTCATCGAGAATTAAAAGGTTTGAGACTTGAACCCTTGACTTGCAGAAGAATAAAATCCAACTCATAGACTACCAAAACAAGTAAGGACTTTAATTTTGTTTTTAACGATTAAAGTTGGGAAAAGGCTGGGTATACTAGCGGAATACCTAGGAAAAAGATATGCTAACATTTACTGGCCGTTAGATGATAAAATTGTACTTTTGAGTGTTAGATGAACAATAGCATATATATGTAATATTTTCAAAGTAAATGGTATAAAAATAAAATACGTAGTACATGTCAATGTCCTGTTTTTCTGTCCCTCCTTTTTCACTCTCCCTTTTGGGGAAGAAATCTCACCGGAGAACATTTCTAGAGTGGCTATCGTCTGCCATAGAACTTTTGTGGGTTTATTCTTTTTTATTTCTCAATGTCATCTCTGTTCATTGTAAAAAATTTAATGCTATATTATGTTCTTCTACTAGGAAAAAAAATTGTTCTTCTCTGTTTTAACCTACACTCCTGCTTTTCATCTCCCTCTCCGGCACGGTGTTTCAAAGGAATCACCTCTTTCCTCCAATTTCAGTTCCACTGGAGAAGAATGTGTTTCCTTCTACTACTACTCACGGTGGCACTGCAAGTTTGCGTCGGGTGCTCCGATGCCACCCCCCCCCCCTACGGTGTATGTAGCAACACATCAGTTCCTTCTGCTACTATGAGACCATTTGAGATCACCTTATTTACCTTAATTAGCCATGTCTCTAGAGCCATAGACTCGAATAACAAATGGAAGGTGGGATGAATTGGTGTTACTAGTATGTATTGGGTTGATGGGTTTGATGTAAGAGCGAGAAGGTATATGGAGAGAGGAGAAATAATTTGATAATTTGAGAGTAGAGTCGTAGAGAAAAGGATAAAAGTGGCATTTGAAATGCAGGCATAAGCTTAGAAATAGTCCAGGGGGAACACTATTTGATAATGAAGATACAAAACCCAATTTCCCCTTTCTCAAATGCGATGTGTCAGATTTTAGGAGGTTTCAATGGTTCCACAAATCATACCACACTAGGTGTGATGATGTTTTTGAGTGTTTTATTCCCTTTCTTCCCCGGTTGGTAGTCGCTCAATAGATTATTGAGTAACGGAAGTGAACAAAAAGCTCTCCCTGCTTCGCATTCCAAAATCCTTGTGGTTATTAAAGAGCCTATGAACTCAGCAACAAGAAAGATGGAGAAGACAAATCGAAAATCGTACCGTATTTGCTTGGAGAGTATTTCTCTCTGTTAAAATATATGATTAAAATAATGCATGTGAATCCAACTCCTTAAATCAAACTGTCAAAATTAAATGGTAAAAAAATGCTAGCATACCTTAATCCTAGATAACCAGTTAACATACCTAACCCTCACCCGTTAAATTTATATGGCTTTAAGTATCCCACTACGTAAACTGAAGCCCCATATTGCACTCAAGTGCCCTTTTATTTAATAAGTTTCCCGTAATACCCCCTCCACCACATGAAGCACAAGCATAGAGGGAATCCTACCCCAAAGGGACCCTCCCCCAAGTTATATAGCATGTTACAGGGATTGCCTTTCTCTGTGTTTTTATGTTTTTTCCTTTTCCTTAATACATTCAAGTTACCTATCGAAGAAAAAAAAAAAAAAATAAGGGTTTAGAGACTCCATTGAATAAAACATGATTCAACATTGTCTTGTTCATTAACCTACCATCCCAACCTTAGAACTTCTCTTTTTCTCTATTTGTCTTGTTCATTATAAAAACAAAATCACAAAACAATACAAATTGCTATATTTTCTGAACCAGAAATTATTGATCACAAGTAATTAAGTATGGAGTCAGTCTTTTAATGTGTCCCCATGATGCCAGTGTACCTCTCCCATAATTTTTTTTTGGGTAATTTACAACGCCACCCCCTGAAGAATGCCAATATTAGAGAGGCATCCCCTCTCTTTCACCAAATTAGACTTGGACCCCCTGCTGTCAATCACTGTTAAGGAATATACCTTATATGCTGATGTCAAATACTATATTTTATTTTAAATACCAAAATACCCTTACTTAATGTGAAGTACCTAAAATGCCCATGCAATAATTCCCACCCCAAATCATCTACCTCACAGCCATTTTGCCGTAGGCTTCTCCATCCAGCTCACATACTCTCAAGCAGCCCATGCTCGCCGCCTTCCAGGCATACTCTCCATCATTCCGGACAAGATCCACCACCTCCACACCACCCACACCCCTCACTTTCTCAGCTTACACTATATAACATCTTCATCTGAAATTCTTGGCAAACAACTCCAGTGGAATTGTTGTTAAGTCTTGCGAAGCTCTTCTTTACTCTCTCTAACTGAACAAAATAGTTCCACATAAATGCTCCGGTTTAACTTTGTTCCAATTGCAAGCACTAAACTCCAAAATCTAAATTGCTGGTCAAGAATCAAAATAGGACAATGGAGATCTTCTCCTTAACAGAGATTGGGTGTCGATATGAACTAATGCCAAGTGGGTATCATTGGCAGGATTCAAGCCGAAGTGGATATTTGATCTTCAGCGGCATGTGGAGATGGTATTGATTGGCAGGATCAATCTGGAGTGCGATAACCAATGGTCGGATTCTATGGGAAACTGATATTCACTTGTAGGATTTGAAGTCTGGTGAGGCCAATTAATCCGTGAGAAGGTTTCAAGATCGTTGGATAAACGCAGCAAATTACCAGTTACGGAGAAGACAAATTTTGCTATGATCGTGACATAGGAAGATTGTTTCTTGTATATCAAGTGATTGAAGAAGGAAAGAAGGGGGAAAACTCTGTCAGAGTATTGGTAACCAGGCGGTGGTCTCGAATGTTGTCTGCCAGGTTTGTTCGGCTACAAATGGAAGGCCTACAATCTTCCATTGGTGCCAATATGAAGGACCAAGTGCTCTCTCTGGTTATGAACATTGTCACGTTGGAAGCCGAAGAAAGCACCAAGCCAGTCCAGCAGATCCATGCCATCGTGCCATACAACAAAGGGGAAGTTTGTGGAGATCTCCCACGGTGCGGAGGGCAACGGCAGCGGCGCAGACTTCTAGATAGCGGAGGGAAGGGTGGTCATGGAGGAAGTTATGCACAGGGATGATGTTATAGGGATCTTCCCCTGGTGAGGTTGTTGGGGCGAAGGGTGGTGGTGGCGCTCCTCCTGCAAGGCACCTCTCACAATGTCCAAATTGCCGCTGCTACTGTCTTGCTCAACCTCGCAATCAACCATGAAAAGGTCCAGGCCATCGCCAGAGTGCAGGGGATTTCAGTGATTGTGCGAGCCCTCTAAGGTTCAGGCAGGGAGAATGAGAATCCAAAGGTAAACCTCCAATGCTTTTCACAGTTTGGGGATGAAGACGATGGAGGTCCTTTTCCCGGCACTGGTGTGGCTTGATATCAAGGCATTGGGTGGTGGATTCTATCATCAATAAATGGCTCGGAAGAGAGAGAAAGAGGGAGCCGGTGACATTAAGAGATTGGCGACGAAGAAATATTACGGGCTAAAGTGTCATTTCACAACATAACTTAATAGAGACTGACGATAGGTGGTCCGAGTCTAATTTGGTGAAAGAAAGAGGGTGTCCCTCTAATATTGACATTCTCCAGGGAGTGACGTACAATGTGGACCTCATCTGGATTATGAAATTTCTCGAGCTGACCCACGCTCTCTTCGTGGGGAACCTTCTCCCTCCATTATTTAATTACTTACATGGTTAGTGTGCTCTCTGAAAACTCCATCTTTATTCATTTTACTGAATATATATATATATATATATATCAATTTGACATCAATGCAGGTGGTGTAGGCATGTAAAGTTCTGAATAAAGATTGAGTGGAGAATGAGACAAACAATGTTTTTATTTTATGGGAAGAGACTCTCTGAACATGAGGTGTAGGCACACCGACTCACACTTCATTTATTATATTTTCTTTCTCCTTAAAAAATCGGATGTGAGCAGCCTACTCCTCATGTTCAGAGAACCTTTTATTATATTTCTCACCAAGGGTGAATTTTATAATGATAATAAATGTGGTATTTAACCTTTTTTTCTAAATGGTGAATGGAAATACTTTTATGTTATAGCAGTTCTATAATTAGTGTATAATCAGGTCATTGAAGAACTAAGTTCTAGAGATTCTTGGTTGCAGCCATACACTGATTGGGATTAGATAACTATATTTACAATGATACCATCATTTATTATTTCTTCAGCCCTTAAGTTACTTTTAAGATATCTATTACACAAACATGAATTTCGATGGGTAATCAATGGAACTTTTATTGCCAATTTTGAATTAGTATATGGGTCTTCTCTCAGAGAAACAATTTTAATTAGTTCACCTATTTCATTTCTAGTCTACCAATCAATGTTGTACACCTTGTCCACAACATTTGTTCCTAGGGGACTCAAATTAATTATTTTGGTCATTTCATTTTTAAGTTTAATTTACATTACAATTAAATTTATGTAAGGTACTCCTGATAATCTACTTTTTCATAAATTAAGAAAAAGGGAAAGATAAGTTTATGGAGGGGGAGCAAGGGCATACAAAGATAATCAATGTTTTAATCATTACATGAGAAGGTAAATGATTGAATTGCCTAAAAGGCGATCATGGCTAAACTGGTTGGTCCAAACCACCCCAAAACAGATGATGCCCGGATCGAGTCTGATTAGCTGATTTCAAAATGTGCAGTAGACATCAAAATGGATTAACTTACTTGATAGTCCCATTTGTACTGTGCAGTAGATAACTCCCCTCGCTCTCTAGTACCTCATCAGATTAAACATGGATGCAATATTGCCTACCAAACACCCAAGAAGAGTAAAAGTTCCATTTGGAAGAGCATCAAACAATTTTATTGACATGAACATCTTAATAACAATTGAAATTATCAAAGATTTCATTTACTTTGTAAGGCTCCTAAGATTACACTCTTTTTTTACCTATAGGAACTGTCCAAGGGGACTTTACTCACACACAAGAGAGGGGGGGTGGGGAATGCATGTGATAGGAGTTGATGCCTAGACCACAAACCTGGCGCCTGCTCTACAAGCAGTGGCTGCAACCAGTGCGCTACACACTGGGTAAGATTACACCTGAACATGTTTTACTGAAAATTTTCTATAATAAATCTGAACCTACCTGTCCAGTCAAGTATCCTACTCCTGGTGTCACAAAGAGAATGGATAGCCTGCAACAAGAGTGCAAAAATTTAAGTTTACCACTACCATTCATGAGGCAAAAGAACATCTTTGGTGTTCAGGGAACAAATTTGTCAAGAGTTTACAAACCCAACAACCCTCAAGATTCCCCAATACCTTACCCATAGCTCCACAATTCTAATTCCTGCACCCAATGTGCCACCAAGGACATGAGCTTGATCACTGAAGGTCAAACTCTGCTTCCCCAGTATTGTTTGCCTTTTCCCCGAGGGGCAGGTCAACATCTACTGCCTCAATTTTGTCTGCCTCATGATAAAGCCACAGGAAATTTACTCCCTAATTGTTTATCCATGCTCAAACCTCCCGGATCTGAAATCTCAACAGACATGAGAGGACCAAAACTGCAATTAAAGGGAAAAAGGTAGAAAATCCAATAAACACAAGTAGTTTCCAATGTTTATTTCCACTTTGTTCGCTGGTAAATTTTCTAAAACCCAGTCATTGATAACCTGTGTCATTAAGAATTCAAGTTTTTGAAGCCTGTATCTGTATTTCTGTTCAAGGACCAAATCTAAAAACTGTTGTCAAATAGGTTTCAAACTTTAGCACATGAATCTTCATGTCCTCCATCCCAACTGTTCGTCATTTCCTTTTCCATGAGATGGTTTCTTCAGTTTTCCCTATTTGATTGGACAAGAGTGGCGAAGGATAGAAACTCTTTTCATAAATTTGAAGCACTATCCGTTGTTGAAGAAAAAGCAGGCATCCTCAAAAACTCTCCCTCCATATTCCTATCTTTTCCTTAGATCACCTCCCTCCATCTGATGAGTGTGAAAATTTTCAAGGAAACTAAATCAAAATAAGAGTTCAAAGATTTTGCTTCCACAAAATCAATTAGACACCCTAGGAAACAAACAGGCAACCAAAAACCATGGCGATTATTTCTTAACCATAATTTTAAAGGATGTTGCTAAACACAACAATCAAAGAGCTGAAGGTTTAAACCAAAAATAAAGAAGGCTAAAAAACATTGAAGAACACGAGTTTTTGCAACAAAACTGAGTCAAACAAAAGACTCAAAAGCACAAGGCTTGTACAATTTCCATGAAGTCGTTTCAGGAAAAATAAAATTAAAGCACCAACAAGAGAAAATCCCACCCTAATACCCCTGGTGCAATTACGACCTCAGAAATATTCTTGAAAAGGGATCACGTAGAACTACAACGCTGTTGAATAATAAAATGCATTAAAAAAAGACAAATGCTTCGCAAGATTGGGAGACACGAGACACTTGGAGTTTATTTGATTTAGAATGGGAGAGGGAACAGCAAACTAGTCAAAGGAATACTTCATTTACTTAATGACTTGTGAACCACCACAATTCATGCTAGTAGTTCTGATTAGCCAGAGATGAATATTATGCTTCTATGGAATAATAAACTGAAGGAAACATTGTTCTTGTAGGTCATGGTGTCAAGTATATATATCAGTGGGTTTATTTTTTTCGGTAATTCAGAAAATGTTATTTCATAATAAAAAAAGACAAAACTGAAATTAGAATATTCTTTTGTAATTTTTTTATGAGGGCTTAAACTTTAAATCCAATGTTATTGCAAGGATGTACAAGTGAAATCTAATCGGATCATAGTTTTTAAGGCAGTAAGGCGACAGAGGAATTTGAGGGTCTTTCGGAGCACCTTAGCAATAACGCGGGCATAAAGCGTCGCCTTATTGACTATAGCATTCCTGTGTAATTTTTTTATAAAACCAATCTATTTGGCTCAAATCCTAGTTGAATCCGATTACTCATATGTTAAATAAATATTAAAGGTTCATATTCATACCAATGTAAGATATTCATCAAGAAAACAAATCAATAAAGCAAATAAACTAAGTTCATCTTCATCAATCATCAATCATCAATATTCAATCATTAATCATCAATCATCAATCATCAATCATCATAACATATAATATAAATACATAATTATGAAATAAAATTATAAATATAAAGAAAAGAAGACATAAAAAATACAAGTATTTATTATACTTACCTCTATGATGCTAAAATGAGTGTCTAAGTCCTAAGGTCATCCACTATATTTCTACTCCTGTCAAAGAAGAATGAAGCTCACCGCTGCCGGAGCAAAATGGTTACCTAGATCAGTGGTTCTTCCTTGTTCCTTGATTCCTTCTCAAAGCCCTTTCTTAAAACCCTTGACAAAATCCAAACCCTGTTTGTGAATTGTGTTTTTGTTTTGTTTGTTTTGGTTATTTTTAGTGGAGTAAAGTTGATCCCATACATCTCAAGTGTTAACAAAATCATACACTTACCAATAAAAAATCTATATTTGGAATCTTCATCAAGTAATTTCAAAATGTGTTAAAAAAAAATAAAAAATAAAAACCTATAAGCCGCTAGTTCATACAAGGCGGAGCACTGCCTTACCATCTCTAGACCGCATCAGCGCCAAGGCGTCGCCTTACCAGCGCCTTAAAAACTATGAATTGGATGCTCATCAATCTGTGTCCTCTATATTACACTCACAATATAGTCATCATACTGGGATGATGGTCAACTGATTAGTAAAATATGTAGCTCCAAATTGACTTTTAATTCAAACTCATTTATGGTGTCAAGACTCTTTAGGTCATGCTGACTCTACAACTTATTGACAAATGACAGTAATATAAACTCGAACACTTGACCTTTTCGTGAGATTGTTACCTTAGGACCCACTGCTGGGAAAACACAATTTGATCATGGCTGACAGTCCATTTTCTATCACAATATTTAGTATTTCACATAAACTCTAAATAATAAAAATAAATAAAAATCCATTAAACAAATTACTTGAACGATTATGGGAGAAATCACAAGTCACTTACAGTGCAGACGATCAAACGAAGCAACTTGGAAAATACCAGTGAGGCACTTTCGGAATGCTTTTGTGCTGGTGATCCAGACAATACACGGTTTACAGATGCCCGCTTAGGTACTCATGCTGCATTGATTCGAAAACTTTCACCTGGGATTAAAGGAAGTGTCATTGCAAATTTTAAAAAGAGAGTAGCTGTTTTGCTGATTCTCAAGTTTCTTTTTGGCAGAGAAGTATGTACATGTCGGTTTTTCTTCTGTTCAGCTCTGTTCTGTAATTTTCCCTCTTGTTTCTTGAGGGATATGACTATACTTGTACACCCTTTCTTATGATAATTAAATCTTTCTTCTTTCCTATCCCCCATGAAAAAATTTATTTTCCAATTGATAAATCCTTGTATCACATCCATCAGAGTCGTTGCATAAACATAGAGATGCCATGCAACAGCAATATTAAGCTTTACCCACAATCACTCGCACATAGAAGAGTATGCCAGAGTTTTGTGAAGTTTTACAGACTTCTTTCCACAAATGTAACTGATCTGGCCTACAAAACCTATAGAGTGAAGAACCAAAAACATCAATTGATGATACCCCAGTAACTTCACTAGATGACATACAAACCTGAGCTATAACATCTGATCAATGACCAACAAAAGAACTATCGATCGAATTTTGGCCAATAGCACCACTGTCTTGTGTCAACAAATAGGCATGAGTATGGTTTAACTTCTCCAGACATAAGACGTCATGCATCTACAAAGACCCCCTTGGCCAGACGGTCAGACAGAGATAGAGATTCTTTAAAAGCTTGAAAAAAATGAACAAGTTAACCTGCAAGATGATAGATATCATGTCCGCTAAGTGCCTACCACTTGCATTAACACTTCCACCTCCCCAAGTCTAGATGCTAGAAGATCAAATTGGAAGCTTTATTGGCAACTAAATGTTGAGCATGAATTAGTGCTGAGATTAGTAAGGTAATTTCTATCCTTAAGATTTTGAAGTCTTTACCAGACAGAGTAGAAATTTCAATCACAATAGAAATTTGGGAATACAGGTTTATGCATGACATCATTCTACTAAAAGCTTTAACTCACATTTCTCAATCACAATCTTACATGTAGCAACACCTAGTACTAACTTGGCTAGTACAGTGTCTTCAGGAAAATTTGAAATTAATTTTTCCCACAGGGTCTTTAGGAGAATTACAATTTCTTTTCTCCCTTTCCCTGGGAGCTGTGGTAACCTATTGTTACAACAAATACAGAGGAAGTCGAGCTTGCCGACCAATGACCTCATTCCAGAGAACCCAAAAGGTTTTCAAGTGGAAAAAATTTAATTGTGTATGACCACGGAAGGAACCTTGAACTTGTCCGGAAGGAATGGTATTACCTGCGGTCTCTCAACCAAGTCATGGTAAAAGGCATACTCTGCCTCATAATCATGCAAATGAAGTTCAGCCTTCTGATTGGTATGATAATGGTGTGTCGCTTGTGCAGACTTTCCAAATCCAAAGATACTAACTCTATCACAAGTTCCCAAAGCTAGCATGATAGCTTGCATACCAGAAGAATAATGAAACTGGTTAGCATCATGGACGAGTGCCCATTCGTCCAGAGACTTCCCCGTCTCCTCTGCAAAACGTTTTGCAGAGTAATACTTCACCATCCGAGCACACAAGATATCGAAGCGGGCATCTGTAATTAGCAAAGGAGCCTTGTGAGAAGCATTGCAGACTGTGTAATCGATCAAATGCACAGGCTGGCAAATGTACATAACCATCGGAACCTTTTCCCCATAGGGATGGCAGAAGCAGCCTTCTCTACGTGCACATCGATGCAGGATATGACTGTTCACAAAGGAGATATTGGTTTTGGATCCTACATTGCGTTGAAACCCCTCAGTCCTAGCATTGTTCAGTCGGATCACAATATCGTGGCTGTCAATCAGCTCTCCATACTCAGTCTTAAGCAAAATCCCACTGTTACCCACAACTGCACACGAAGCATACCGGCCGTTGGAGTCGGGCAGTCCACTGTGCCGATCAATAGGACGCTTGACAAGGTCGATCAAATCCAACATGATATCTGGTTGGAACCATTTATTCCGAGACCAATCGCGAAGGGACTTTCGGAACTCTAACCAAATTTTGTAATACTTAGGAGAGCGGAGCTGGAACGATAGTCTGCCAGTCGAGGCTCTCGTCCGAATGTTAAGGTAATTGGAATGCTGCCACGATGAGAAAGAACGGTACCGCCCCGAACTGCCAAAGTTCCCTTCGAGCAACTGTTCGATCTCTTTCTTATCGTGTGCCTCATTAACATCAATCGCAGCAAATTGAAGCAGCGTTGAATTCGATTCCCGCACTGATGGTTCCAGCGAGACATGATTATCCAACTGAAGATAACTGAAGCTCTGGCGGAACACAGTTCTAGAGCTCAGGGTGGAGACAATCACAATAAGCAGCAGTAGACTGAAGAGCGGACGAAAAGGCCTTTTCATCGCAGTAGTAGTGGAGATATCGGCAGAGCACTCGAAGATCGCCGCTAAATTTGGTAAGAAAAAGCAATAGATCTAAACCAAACACCTAGGGAAAGAAACCTCACCATTTTCAGCAGATACTCCGGAAGAGGAGCTCCAAGAAGCCCAGATAAACCACCCGAAGCTCCCCAAACTACATAACAGAGGCCAACGAGTAAATCTGCAACACACCGATCTTAAAGTGAATTTCTTCAAAACTTGCGGCGCCGAACTGCAAACGAGAAATCGATAGAAGAGATCACTCCAAACGACATCGCTTCACAAGAATCTTCGATAACTTCTAAGCAGAAGAAAGGGCACAAAAAATTATTGAAAAGCGACAAAGAAAGACCATCGTTACTTCCAGGAAATTTACAGACAAACAACGAATCGAGCTCCAGCTGGAGTTAAACAAATTTAAAATAAGAGAATCTCAGAATGCGAGGGAAGTAAAACCAGATCATCTCTCAAGCAGAGATGTGACAGTGTCGACTTCGACTTACAAGAGATTGAGATTCCGAGTCGCCATTGGAGCACTTTCTGAGCTTTCACAGCAACAGAAAAAGCGAAATCCCTAAAAATCCGTAGAGAAGATAGAGATCCACTATGAAGGTTCTACTGGAGGCGGTAGAAGTCTAGAAGCCAAAAGGAGTCGATGAGGAAAGGCAGATAAATTAAAGGATAAACCATAAAGATCGCAATCGATCTCAAGTGGACCCGGCAGTGTCCGCCGTTGGAATAGCACAGTTGATGACTGCCTCGTAAGTGGACAACTCTGATCATGTTTTAATAACTTAATAAGGTAAGACCCATATATGCAATCGTCACTCGTCAGTGCAGGCGCTTCACGAAACAAAAAAACATATGGGTTCGGACCGCACAATGGACCCACGTAAGAGTCAAAAAGGTCCACGAAGGACCAGCATGGCCGCCGGAGAGAGACACATTTCTTGGAAAGTTGAAAGAGTATATAATGGGCTTAATAGGGGTGTCTTTTTAGATATAATTGGGAAATTTGATCCACTACCAACCGTTCGATCTCAATTTTAGGTTTACGATGTATTCCAAAATATTATACCAAATGAAGTCTTAAATTCAAAAGGTCAACTATGTAATTTGAAATGCTTTTAAAGTATGATTGTATAGATCATTCTTCTCTAACCTAGGTTTAGAAGTAGGTACTTTCTAGGGACACACTTATTCTTATATGGATGAATAAGAGCTTTCCTGAGCCAGTAAACTCTATTCTTTTTGCCCTTTTTTTTTTTCTGGTAAGAACTTGTTAAAAAAGAAAGCATCGTTTGCTTTTCATAACATCATGTCATACCTTATGAACCTGAATTATAACCTAATTTTGGCTATAACTCAGTCTTCCATTGATTTGATGCTATTGTAGAACGGAGATCTTCAAGATGTTGGGTGCCTAAGACGTAAAACCCACTACATGTTGAGTTTGAGAATATGAAATAAGTAAATGTTGAATAAATAGTGGGACTAAATGTTTAAAACTCTAGGTAGAAGAATGGGACTGCATTTGATATGATTTCTTAAAATACATGCATCAAAAAATACAAAACAAATGGAACCCAAAGACTGCAAAAGGTAATATTTTGACAAGATTTCCCCTTTTAATTAACTCTTTGGTTGAGTTTTTTTTTTTTTTTTTTTGTGAAAGTTGAGCCCCTTAGATGCGCATGTTAAAATGAGGGTTGGTAGTTGACTTAAAAGAACTCCTTTTCAATGGATATATTATCCTCACCCACAATGAGTGACAAAAATTTGCATTTAATATGATAAATAAGTGGATGTGGATGAGTCGATAAGACATAAGATAATCATTGATTTAATAATAATAAATAAAACAATAATCACAGTTCTTTTGAAATTCAATATTCTTTCAAGAAGCATCTTCTTAACGTGGACAAGTGTGATTGTAAGGTGTCTCTCTACCGGTAAAAGAGATTATAAAGGCACCTCTCTGCTTATAAAGAGGATTTATAAGGATACTCTTATCCATGAAAAATATTGTAAAGGTTTTATGTGAGAGAGTCTATTTTTATACGTGCGCATGAATTAACAAGAATACATGAAAAAATATTCATATTGAAATAACCTAGAGGGGGGTGAATAGGTTATACTAGTGAAAATTCTAACTCTTTTCAATGTATAGGTCCCAAGTGTGATTGCAAATTAAAAACGATGCAGAATGAGTAAAATATGTATAATCATACAACACAAGATTTATAGTGGTTCGACTCAATCCAAGTCTAGTCCACTCCCTACAACAATCCTCTTGTAAGGTATTCCATTATATCTCCCTTTCAGTACGGTAGGTAGGGAATAAAAACCTTTACAATATTTTTCATGGATAAGAGTATCCTTACAAATCTCACTTATAGGCAAAGAGACGTCTTTACAATATCTTTTGCAGGTAGAGAGGCACCTTACAATCTCCTTTAAGGTAGAGAGACACCTTACACTCTTTTAAGGATAAGAGAATCCTTACAACCTTTTAAGGATGAGAGGGTCCTTACACAAGCTTAAGTACAGTCTAGACTTAATGTAAAATAAAAAATGGAGAAGTGGATTACCTCCGGTGTGGTGCAAATGAAATATGCAATGATGATAGAATTAATGTACATTTTGAAGTCTTTTTTATGCTTATAATATAAATGTCAAGATGTAGATGGTCTTGAGTTCATATTCTGGATCCATCAGTCGACCGCTATAGGTAGTCAATCGACCCCCAAAAGCCATTGAGGTAAAATATAGCCGTTGTGGCACTTCCAGGCAGTCACCGGTTGATCGAGACTTTTTATCGATCGATCAGCTATGGTCTCAGACAGTTTCGATTGATCGGGGCTTCCAGCCGATCGACCGCCAACATGACAGACTCTGTTTTGACAGAATATTGTCATACTGACCAGCCATCAGTGTTTTGATCATAACTTTTCAGTCTGACCTCAGATTGATATGAAATCAATTGTGTTGGAATCGTGACTCAATTTTTTACAATTTCTATAAAAGGTTTCATCTCCTGATACCGACTCTAATATTACCCAAAATACCCTTGAGTCAGATTAATGTGGTTTTCATACAATTTTATTATAACACATTTTTCCTAATATGTTCCTCACCACTTAGAGACTTTTCATACTTTGTCAAAATATGCTCTATAGTAATTATAGTATGATGCAATGCACATGCATGTGGTGAGTGCATATATATATATATATATATATATATGTAGAAGTTACAAATTACATTAAAAATGATCAATCTATCATAGTGGTTTTCTTCTTCACTTGAACCTTCCACTCTTTGGCACTTTATCTTATTTTCTTTTTGTTTGCAATTCAAAGTCTTCGAGCTTCATGTCTTTACATCTTGAAGCTTGAATTATTTTGATACATTATTCAAGTATTGATACCAACTTGTTGATACTTCTCATTTGATGACTTCAATCTTCATTTCTTCATTTCATTTATCAAATTCGATATTTGATATGAAGTCTCTACAAAACAATACTTGAAGGTAAATTGTGAAATACCTTTATATGTTTGTTATCATCAAAACCAACTATAGGACTGTGGCCATATCCCAAACACATATAAGAGCCATTTTTTTTTTTCATGAGGGTAAGTGATCATTTTACCCTTATGTATCTAAACATAGGGGTCACACTCATCCCACAGAAAACATTTTTTCATTTAAAAAATTTTCTCCTTACTTCCCCGTGCAGCGGTGCATTGAGACCTTATTTTTATATTTTAGCCAATCAGGGCAAGCACCTCGAATACGTTCATATTTATTGCTTGATGCATGGCTTGACAATTTTGGGGGAGACTAAGAGCACCACTAATGTAAATGGCCACATAAGGGGATTGCTTTCATTTTGAAGTGGGAGTATATTGATAACCTAATAGTTTAATCATCATGTCACTTTACATCTTCACCCATGGCGAAAGCTCTTGCCTTATTTATTATTGAGGGATTTTTATTTTATTTTATTTTATTTTAAAGTAAAAAAGTAGATCGTTGGAGATCACACCACATGACCACTTTGTATGGTTAGATTATCCAGGTGACTATCTAATTTAACACTAATTTAACACGTGGCAAGCATGCACCATAATGGAACTGGGTTGAACCGTTTTAGATATCGGATCAATTGATTCTGATACAAATTGACCGATAGGCTTGATACACCTAATACAATACCAATATTTAATACCGTGAGTTTTGGAGCGTTCCCAATTTAACGACGACCGAACCAAAAGCCTAAAAGCCATTGCATGTGCCCATCCCTCTCACTCGTGTCACCCATGCTAATGCTAGCAATTGCATTCATTTGGCAAAAGTTCGCCTTCACCCATGGTGGGTATGCGACCTTAGAATAGTGATCCACCATGTGTTCTCATAATTACTTTATCTCGGTCATCAGGGAACATAAATTAAACAGTTTTGAGTCGTTAAATCTACGCGTGAACAGACTTAAAGTTAAATCTGTATTATCTTTTTTGAATTATATATTAGTATTATCAAAAAAGAATTGCCATGATGTTAATGTGTAGATTCTTATGCGTAGCCTCTCACATCCCATCTGTGGATATTAAACTCTCTCTTGTTAAAACCCACTATCTAAGTATTTACCATATGATTTAATTATCCACCACATCATTGATGAGAAACTGCACTTTTAACGTCATATAAATGCTATTATACAGATTCCTACTTGCGGCCTCTCACATCCCATTCGTTGATCCTACATTCTCTCTCATTAAAACTCGCTAAATATCTATTAGATGATTCAATTACCCACCCCATCATCGTAATTCTCTCGAGAAGAAAATAGATAAAGGAAAATGAAAATGGTTAGACTATGTGGCACCTACAAGATGACCAAATTACCACTCGACCCTTGTGAAATGAAAAATTCCTCAATCACTCTCCTTAGGAGAATTACAAGTTCTTTTCTCCCTTTTATCTGCTGGGAGTTATGGAAACTATTATCACAACAATTATAGAGGATTTCGAACCATTGAACCCAAATCCAGAGAACCCAAAAGATTTCAAGTGGGAAGAACTTACTTGTATATGATAACAGGAGGAACCTTGAACTTGCTAGAAAGGAAAGGTATAACCTCTGGGCTCTCAACCAAGTCATGGTAAAAGGCATACTCTGCTTCATAATCATGCAAATGAAGTTCAGCTTTCTGTTTGGTATGATAATGGTGAGTCGCTTGTGCTGACTTTCCAAACCCAAAAACACTAACTCTATCACAAATTCCCAAAGCTAGGATGATTGCTTGCATACCAGAAGAATAATGGAACTGTACAGCATCATGGGCAATTGCCCATTCATCCAGAGTCTTCCCTGTCTCTTCAACAAATCGTTTTGCAGAGTAATACTTCACAATCCGAGCACACAAGATATCGAATCGGGGATCTGTAATTAACAAAGGAGCCTTGTGAGAAGAATTGCAGATGACGTAATCGATGAAATGCACAGCCTGACATATATACATAACGATCGGGACCTTTGCCCCATAAGGATGGCAGAAGCAGCCTTGTCTGAATGCACATCGATGCAGGATATTACTGTTCACGAAGGAGATATTGGTTTTGGATCCTACATGTCGTTGAAACCTATCAGTCCAAGCATTGTTCAATCGGATCACGATATCGTGGTTGTCGATCAGATCTCCATACTCTGTTTTAAGCAAAATTCCACTGTTCCCCACCACCGCACAAGTAGAATACCGGCGGCCATCGGAGTCGGACGGCAATCCATAGTGCCGATCAATTGGGCGTTTAACAAGGTCGATCAAATCCAACATGATATCAGGTTGAAACAATTTATTCTGAGACCAATTGCAGAGGGATTTTCGAAATTCCAACCAAATTTCGTAATACTTCCGAGATCGAAGCTGGAATGATGGTCTGCTAACAGAGGAAGTCACCGCCCGAATGTTAAGGTAATTGGATTTCTGCCATGATGAGAAAACTTACTAAGAAAGACTCCGTTTGACGTGCAAACGTCAATTGCGTGCCGCCAGGTAGGTAGCGATGAGGATTTCTTGGCCGGTTTTGTTCGTTGTTTAGTTTAAACAGGTTTCCTTCACCCTTCACCCTTCACCCTTCAAGTTCAAGAAATTGTTTCATCCATGGTGAAGGAACTCTTCGTTTTTTTTATGATGTAAGAAAATTTTCACTTATAAATTTTAAAGGATTTTTATCGGCAGTATATAAAAAATAAATTTTAAACAATATGAAATTGATAGACTATTATATGGTTTTTATTTTTTTATTTTTTATTTTTATTAATATTTTTTTAAAAGAAAGAGTATAGTATTGATATTAAGGGTTCCGAAAGATACCTAAGATTACATTTTCTCAGAAAGAGAGATTCTCCTGCATACCCTTGGTGAGTTCTTCAGGTAAATCACTAATATTGAAAAACTGCTCTCTCAATTCTCTTTGGAAAAGTTGGATTGGAAGAATCATTCTTAAAACGTGTCATTATTTTATCATTATATTTTGTTGATTGGTTAAAAAAAAAAATCCAATAATTAGATTCTCTCCACCCAAAATGAAGACAAATTTTAACATTTAATAAGAGTAATAATTGAATGTGGATCAGATAATCAGGGATTGAATATTAATAAACAAAGCAATATTCACAATACTCTTCAAGTTGAATATTCTCTTATTTAAGTGTAGGTGGGCTTGTGTTTTTAGCCAATCAGGCTTGTGTTTTCTGTACAAGTCCCTTTCGTTCCTTTTATTATTGGGAATAGTGTCATTTTATTCTATATATTCTGCGAAAAACTATTTTCTCCAACTTTGGGTGCATAATGTCGCATCTGACAGCTGGGAGCTTGAATGCACATCGTAACATATGAACACATATTCTTAAAATTTTTCAGCCACCGAATGTCATATTGGGAGTTGGTGAGGAGTTGAATCTTTGGTTGGGTCATGTAATTCTGTCACATTGTAGAATGATATTATGATTCTAATTCTCGCATGGGAAGGCTGACATCTAATTAGGTCAAAGTAGGTGTGTTAAACGGTTTGTGTTAGTTTAGTTCTATTTGATTATATTGGTTTATCAATCGATACAATTCAAATCGAAACTGATAGCTATCGATCATATTTTTTTTGGTCTTCTTCCTATCGAACCTCTTTTCCTATTGTGAAAGATTATAAATACTATTTATGAGTCTCATCTAATTATCATAACCCGTGCATTAAGAAATTCTCTTTGCAGTTATTTTTATTTTCTATTGAAAGCATGCGGATTATGGAAGGTATCCCTCCTAAAAAATAAAAAATAAAATAAAAGAAAAGAAAGAGAGCTTTATAAAACCCACTTGCCCTTTTACTTATAGGGTTTAAAAAGTGTAAATAACAAAAATAATTTCTTAGAACCAACGTGCATAGGAGGAAGGGTTTCCTATAAGGAAACCCTTAAGTAATGCTGCATCTCTTTCATAAATCATGAAATTGATTCATTGAATTTGAGAGCTAAATAAGTTGTCAATTTTATATTTTTTGAGAGTTGTATCTAAAATTTTTTCTATACTATATATTTGTTGGAAGAAAGATTTTAATAAGTATAATAAGTTTATGGTATACTATTAATCTATATATAATAAAAATCTTTATGGGACAACACGTCATTGAAGTGGCTATTAGGGAACTTAAAACTGTTTTTAGTTAAATCTACACGTGAAAAGTCTTAAAATTAAACATGTATTATTCAAATCAAATATCAGTATTATGGGAGAAGGTTTCATTAGATGTGAGATAAATGCACCAATTGGGGGAGGGTGTATCTATTAGGAGGCATTTATTGAAAAGATGGTGGAATCTATGCTAGGATGTGAGAAGACGTGCATATCCTTCTCCCTAATATTATATATACATTGGGTCAAGATTAAGGTTTCAAGAATTAGCAATTTGGATCGAGAAGGCTTCTAATTTAGATCAGAATTGATGACCATTGATCCCAATATTTTACAAGTCACATGGCCAATTCCTGTATAAAACCTCAGAATCATTAGGGTTTTTTAGACCGATTCAAACCAATTCTAATCCAAATCAAAATGAAATGAGCACTGATTGCTTGCATCACTGGTTACATATTAGATAAAGTTACCTTCCCTAGATACGTATATTTTCTTTTGTTGGAACCTTATTTTATCAATCAATCAATATTAGACGACAATGAAATGACATAATCACATCACATTTCTTACTAAAAAATTATAAAGAAGGTTTCCCAGCTCTCTGTGGGGAAGAATATGCACACCACACTAATGGGTGTCTTATAAAAGGCAAGATTTATATGGGACTCACATTTTAAAGTGAGTGATAAAAATAATAAAAAAATTAATGTGACAAAGGAATTACACACTAACCATGTGGCAATCTTTACCCTAATATTATATAATAAATAGAACCAATAAGACTTAAATTATCACAATTTTAGGCGGCCGGCATTGTCAGACTCGTTTCAAGATGTTACTTCCTTAGTTACGTACGTTCCGAATCCTGCCTGGCACGAGATGCATGAATGTGATGAACTCGACATGTTAACCTAGATGGTGACCAAAATAAAATATAAAAAATTTAGATGATGAGGTGAGCTATATTTTTTTTACGGTAAGGAACGCTGCAAGTTCGTGTAGGACACCACGGAAGCAGTTATACACCAACAAATGTAGTTAATGAATGGACATACATAAGCATCTTTAACATAGTGCATAATAGTCTTTTCGCACTTATTGTGTCTAAATTACTTCTTTCTAACATGTGGGTTCCTTCTCTAGATGGATCATGCGGGGCCTTCCACCCAAAAAATAAGATATGCGTTTTTCACACACACATTTTTTTTTTTTTGTGAGGGTGGGGGGCGAAAGAAAGTTTATCACTTTATCCTACGAAACTTGTTTTTAGATATTGTTATTGGAACCATCAGTCAACTTCATGGATTTAAGGTTCTAATAGGAATGGGCATAATCTGCATTATCTGATTAATACTGTATCTCAATGTTTATTTTAGAATTGAGCATGCATTCACTTCATATGTTCATTATTAACCATTTTCGCTCTTTATTTAGTCACTGGAATACATGAAAACTAATAAAACTTATTTGTTACTGTTAGATCTTCAAGAAATTTGAATACAAGGCTTCTAAAAAAATCATAGACCTATGTTAGAATTTATATTTATTTTATCATAACTAAGTTTCAAGATGAGATTTTTCTTTTATGAGTTTTATGACTTGTAATGGTGTGAGACTCTTAGGGTCAAGATAGTGAAAAATGATCAATAACACTTTATGGGTGCCTTAAATTCCATTCATGACCATTACCATGAGTGGGAGGTGGGCAAAAAGAGTTGATTGAGATTAATTTCATTTATGAAATTAATTCTTAATTCATGCCATAGATTATTGCCAAATGGAGGTAAATGGTCAATGTCATTATGTGGGTGCCCTAAAGTTCATTCGTGGTCACTACCATAAGTGGAGAAGTGGGCTAGAAAATGATCAATAATACCCTATGAGAGCTCTAAATTTCATTTATGACCATTATCATGAGCGGGAGGTGGGTTAAGGAATTGATTGAGATTAATTCAATTTATTGAATTAATTGGGATTAATTCATTTTATTGAATTAATTCCCAATTAATGTCCATATGACATTATTCTCCAGTCAACTTGCCATTAGTTGGAGGTTACTCTTGGGGAATCCAAGAGGGTGCAAGGGTTGGTTTTGGGTTTATATAAACCCAGCCAAATGCCTTGCAGAGATTTACATTCACACATTGACACTCCATCTATTTCTACTATTTGTAACCATACAAGTCTTTTTCTTTCTTTTATTTTCTTTAAATCTTGTGTAAGGTTAGAGGGGGCTGCTGTGCTGTAGCCTTTTGCTCCTAGAAGGGACTAGAAGAACTGTCTCATCTTCTAGTGAAAGGTTGTTTTATCTTAGAGGTAGAAATGCAGAACAACTCTTAACAATAGAGGGCATCAATTACCTTAAAGGCAGCACTACAAGTGTGACTCAACCTCAATTATGATCAAAGTTTCTTCAGTTGCTGTGGTGGTGATTCAACATCTATTTGAAATCTATCCCCGTCTCATTTCAGCCAAGGATCAATACTACAACATCATAGTAATTTCTATTGCAAAAGCTTTATATTACAAATTGTTTTATTTTTGTAAGAAATTATAATACAATTACCCAATACTTTGAATTATTTGCTTCTTATTCTCTATTCTTTAGTCTAAATTTTTCAGTTGATTTTCAATCGATTCAAATTCACTTCAGCCGATTCTTGTATGATTTATGTATTTTAAAACCTTAGTCAACTTTAAGAACGTTGACTTTTTTTTTTTTGAGAAAAGCTTTCTCACGATTCAATAGTAAAATTTCCTTCCCACATAAGGTTTTATTGCTATTATCATTATTTAGTCTCTCCTACTGATCATGTGGGTTTCACATGGATGATTCCATCATCTGCATTGCCATTTGTGTGACGTACAGATTCTTCCCTACACTAGTGTCATGAGAAACTATTTTCTTTTATTATTTATGGAAGGAAACAACCTTTTAGATTTTTTTATTTTATTTTATTTTTTTCTGGTAAACACCTTTTATATCACTAAATTTGTCAAGTGCTATTAAAAGATTCTAAAAAAATGAAAAAGAAAAGGTATTAGAAGATGAAGCGTTCCTTGTCGTTTATATTTTTTATTTTTTTTTGGGCCTTCGAATAACCCAACTAGGTTGCTGGGGGCAAAAGAAGGGGGGAGAAAGGAGGGATATACGTATAGATATAGGTGAAACAGAACGGAGAGCCGAACACAAGACCTCTTTGGTCTTTATGCCAAAGGTTGCCACCACTGAGTTACAAGTTGGTATCTATATTGACGACATAAATTGCCTCGGTTTGTTCATCACTGTTGTTCGGGCATTTGCACTTTGGCATTCAGGCCTCAAAGTACATTGGGCCTGGGTTTTACTAACTTGGGCTTAACAAATCCGGTCCAGTAAGGCCCAACCATGTTTATTTTTGGATTGGGCTATGTTTAGGCTTTGAAATGTCAATGCTAGGATGAAGGGGTCCACATCCTTTGCAACGAGCGGTGAGGTGCGATGAACATCGGACGGTTGAGAGCATCTAGGCATAAATCCCAAGGGGCTTTCAGTCACCCAATGTTCACTACACCCATGTAGCCGTTGCTGACAATTTTCACATAGGTGGAAGCTTTAAGCCAGGCTGACCTACATGTTAAGACGGCAGGTACATGTAATAGACAACATTTCGATATCATGTCCGTTGTAGAAACTAAGGGCTTCAATTTAGAATCTAAATGGCCATTTAAAATTGAATTGAAAAAAATCGGTTTAGTTTTGGTTTCCATTTGATTTTAAAATTGAAAAACCGTTGGTTAGGTGGCTTATGACATTAATAAATATTTATTTATTTTTGATAATGATGTAAAAAGTTGGCCCAAAACCTAAAATTCGACGCCTAAATTGAATACAAATCAAGTGAAAGCAAATAATGAACCGCACCAATTCAATTTGATTCTAATTTGGAAAACGGATCAGTTCTAGTTTGGAAAACAAACTCCTATTCAATTTTTTCCACTCTTCAGTTCTCTCTTCTTCGCCTCAGAACTAAGCCTTAATCAATATTGTACTGCTACGGTATTTGGTGCTCTAACCTTAATGCCGGAGCTGAATAACAAGTCAAAAGGAATGTGCAAGTCTAGGAGTGTCTGTGTTTTGACCTCTCTGAAATATGCTTTATTGTTGGATTTACTACACAGTATTTACACCTCAAAACATTTTATTTTAGTGGGAGGGGCTGCCGGACATGAGGGGGTCCACATCATTTGCAGTGAGCGGTGAGGTATAGTGAGCATCGAACGGTTGAGAATATCTGAGTATACGTCCCAAGAGACTACCAGTCATTTGATGCTCACTGCACCGGTGCAATGGCTATAGACGATTTTCACATGACATGAGAAGTCTGGGGTTAATTTGAAAATTTTAATTTATCCGGAGATAGAGATGTGGAAGTTTGTTTTTACAGAGGAATGAGAAAAGAAGATAAGATGTATCAAAACTAAAAAAGTTAGGAATAACCCTAAAGGGATCTTTCAGTTGAGGAAGACCAATACTTCAAAAGTAAGATGACATGATTCATAAGTTCAATTCTCATTGGGGTTGAGAAAAGAAAAAAGGTTCAAAATAAAAAAGTTTTGTGTAAATATAGGATAAACATAGGGAATGATAGCAATTAGTTCTAATGCTAATTTTATTACTCGCTACACTAAGATTTCTAGAATCTAGACTGTAAAAGAAGTTATGGATTCTTATTCCATTATATATAAATAGGATTAAGTTTTCTGTTATGAAGGTGAAGAAAGAATCTCTTCATCAATGATGTTATGACTTATGAGGCTGTGATTGGAGTATATATGGGCTCTAACTCCCATCCCTTATTGTTTAGGGTGTATATCTAGTGTAAAATGCTCTCATCCCACTATTCCAGGGTCTGAGGATAGGCATAGGTACACAGCCTTACCCCTATTTTTTTTGTGGATAGATTGTTTTCCTTTTTCAAACCCGTAACCACCAAGTTACAATTTTACCATCGTGCAAAACTATTATTTTTTAATCATAAAAAGTTCCCTTCGCCAGGTCTATCGTGAGAGGTTCAATGAGATGGATGAACAGATTCTTTCTCCAGCATGAAATTAGATCCAAATTAATATATTTATAATAGAGAGAGAGAGAGAGAGAGAGAGAGAGAGAGAGAGAGAGAGAGAGAGAGAGAGATTACGCACATTCTTGGAATATCCTAGTTAGTAGTGACTCAACACTCAGATAGGAACGTGGGAAATTGTTGACTTGTAATCTTTAGTTGCTGGTCTATTATAATTTTGTATCTAATCTAATCATCGTCCTTTAACACGCGACCATTTGCTTCGTGTCCAGCATGTCATCTCGTTTACTCTCCCCAATCATTGATTGGTGCCATGTGGCAAATACTCAGGGTTCAACCTAAGCTATGTTCCAAGGATGATTTGTAAAGAGAAGCATTGATAAAATTTTTGCCACGTGTCTCTCAGATTAATTACCCAGAAAGAGTTCATTCATTCCCTTCTACTTGAGTCTTTACTCTTTAGTCTGCAGCTAGGCAAAGAGACAGAGGTTTTCCTTTACGCTATAGAACTCCTCTTACTATTAAAAAATGAAGCTCTCAGCGACACCTTCTTTATATCCCTTCCCCATCCCTGGATCTCTTCCTCGTCCTCCTTAGAAATGGAGAGTTTTTGGGCATTTCTCTTCTTCTTCTTCATCTCCTTCCCTCAACTCTTACAGTTGCAGGCTTCCTCGGATTACATTCGACCACCTGCAGGGAACATTATATTCACTTCACACAAAGGGTCAGAATCTGACCCACAACAGGTTCATGTATCACTAGCGGGAAGTGATCATGTGAGAGTTTCATGGATTACAGAAGATAAAAAGGTTCCTTCATTAGTTGAATATGGAAAAAAATCCGGAAAATACGAGGAGTTGGCAATCGGAGAACATGAAGCATATGATTACTTCTTGTACAAGTCCGGCGAGATCCATCATGTGAAGATCGGACCTTTGGATCCCAGCACCACCTATTACTATCGTTGTGGTGGAAGAGGCCAGGAGTTCAGCTTCAAGACACCCCCACCCACCTTCCCTATTGAATTCGCTGTTGCAGGTATATATATCTCAGTCTTGCACACTTTTTGTTCATTTTCTCCGGAAGGAAAATAATAATAATAATAATTATGAAACCCTAATTCATTATCAATACTTTTGAAGGAAAATAATATCTGATTATCTCTCCTCTTCCCCCTTTCAAATTGAGGTCGGCTGTAAAGATCAATTCTTAGCTTGGATATTAAGCAACAATGGCATTGCTAGGGTTTCAAAACTATGAATGTGTCAGTTTTCATGCTTTATTTTTATTTTTTCTTTTATCATGGTTTTTCATTTCTAGTCAGATTCAGGATTTCAATGGGTTGCATTTGTAGTTATGTTTTTGTTAGTTTTTTTTTTCCCCTTCTTTTGGCCTTCATCAGTTGTTAGGAATCGTCCTGGGGAAGGAGAAGGAGACACGACAATGGCTTCTTCCTCCTTTACTATTGATCTTAATGGAGCATATCAAACAAGGGTTTTGTTTTTAAAACACATCAGATCAGTAAGCCACAACTAAACCAAAAAAAAAAGACATGGATTATTCAAGGGCAACCTATAGTCACTTTTAAAGTGTTCAGGCAAACGGACTTTTTTTTTTTTACGGGGGCGGGACGGGTGGTGTGATTGATTGTGGTGAAGAGGAATCTCTGCATCCACTCCCATTATACGGTATCATCAAATTTAATTAGCTAGGAATCAATAGAGAATGGAAGTATAATGATGACCTTAAGAGTTCAATCAAATGATCACATCATTAGTGGGTAAGAGATTTCCCTCTTGCTAATCAAGAAAAATTAATATTTTTTTTTAATCATCGAAGGGGAGATTGAAGCTTGCTTTATGGAGTTATAGAAAGAAAGCTTTCTTCCTAGGGATTGGAATATGTATTTTTATAATGATATGCCTTTACCTTTACCTAAACTGATAGATGGCTATACCTAGATCAACAACCACTAAGATGGTGCGGAAACCGTCTTTAACTCACACTCTATAGCCATTCCTTGTAGATATATATATAATAATAGTTGTGACTTATATATGATAGAATAACCCTTGGATTGTCTCTAAATATTGTATCCATGGATTGTCTATCTGCTAAATTATTGTCCATCTTAACTATATGAGGCCATTTCGTTAATTGGATTGAGACAAATTCTTGAATTGAAGATGTAAATTATATACTAGGATGGAAACCATAATTATGGGTGAATAAAAAATAAATTAAGGAAAAAGATCCTAAGTACAACACCATAGACAAAAAGGCTAACCTAAGGACCCCAAACAAAAGATCAAAACAACTATCAAAATGATGATACATCAAAAGCCCAGGAAGAAAAGACGACATAATATCAAAGGATGCTACATAAAAAATTAGGGTGAAAAGAAACAACAATGGAAAAGATGATACATCAAGAAATTTAGGAGGGGAGAGAAAAAAGAGGAAAGTCCCAACAGATGATCAGATGCCTATTTCTTTATTTTGATCCCGAAAGTAATGGTTTCCCAGATCCATTTTATAGTACGACTAGAAAATTCATATTAATCTTTTGTTTCTTTCCCATCAAACACAGTGAATCATAACACGAAAAAGAAATTTTCCAATTTAATCAAAGCATAATCATATATTTTTTATTTACCTAAAAAAAAAAATGTGTCATGCTCCCATCGTGAAACACAACCATACACGGTCGCATCCTTAACACTCTTAAGCTATATCTGTATATGTTCTCTAACAGGGGACCTAGGACAAACAGATTGGACGGCATCAACGCTAGCACACGTGGGCGCAGAAGACTACGACGTATTCTTACTCCCCGGAGATCTATCCTACGCGAATGGCCAACAACCCCTCTGGGACTCCTTCGGCCGCTTGGTCCAACCATATGCGAGCCAACGGCCATGGATGGTGACCCAAGGAAACCACGAGGTCGAGAGCATTCAGAGCTCTGAGATTGAGATGGAGCCCTTTAAGTCCTACAATGCCAGGTGGCGCATGCCCTTTGTGGAGAGTGGGTCCACCTCTAACCTCTACTATTCCTTCGATGTAGCCGGAGTTCACATCGTCATGTTGGGTTCTTACGCTGCGTACGCTACTGGATCGGACCAATATAAGTGGCTCCAAGTTGACTTGGCAAAGGTTGACCGGAAGAGAACACCATGGCTCGTCGTTATACTTCACGCCCCTTGGTATAACACTAACACTGCCCATCAAGGAGAGGGAGAGAGAATGAGGAAAGCCATGGAACCCTTACTCTATAAGGCGCGAGTTGACATTGTTTTTGTTGGACATGTTCATGCCTATGAAAGATTTGTGAGTCTTCTTCGTCATCATCTCTCTTCTATTCTGTTTTACTGCGTTGTTATATATATATATATATATATATATATATATTATATATAAAGATATTTTCACCTATGTGCAAATTTACGGAGAAACATAACAAAAATAAAGTATGCACAAAATAATATATGGGAAAAAGAATGTTGTCCGTATTGTGTTTCCCACATCTTTAGGGAGTTTACGAAAAGACACCCCTTTCCCTTGAAAATAGGGGCAGTGTCTAGGTGTGGGGAATACTAGACGAACAATGTTTCTGCTCCCATAATACATATGGATTGAGTTCCCTATCCGACTGCTTAGTGTACGCTAGAGCCTATATGGAAAAGGTTTTTTGTATGCTGCACCAATGAGTGTGGGGTCCACATGGATCATATATGTTTAAAATAGAGGTCAGATCAGGTTCACGTATGATATTGTTCTAGTATGCCCCTGGTCATGGCATTTGAAATCCGTTAAATGCAGAGAGACTCAGTTGATTCCAAATACCAAGATGAAGAGCATACGAAAACAATCATGCATGAATCTTTAAAATAAGGAAGAAAGTGTCACTATAAGTTCCACCATTTTTTATGTGAGAAAGACATAAAGGAATTGTACACAAGGGCATGCATTAAACATTTATGATGAATTTTATTTATTCTTGAAAATTTGGTGCAGACGAGGGTGTACAACAACACGGCCAACCCATGCGGTCCTATGCATTTGACCATAGGGGATGGGGGAAACAAAGAAGGACTTGCTTTAAAGTAAGTATTTTTCTTTTTCAAAGTTCAAGTTCTTTGACGTAAAGTAATAAAATTATGAGTATAGAAAGAGAATGAGAATTAGAGGTGAAGTTATGCATTGCCTTAACATAGAGTATCTTCTTCATTTGTTTTTATATGGTTCTTGAAGCTTTAAGGAACCTTGTTCTCCTCTTTCGGTGTTCCGGGAAGCAAGCTTTGGGCATGGCCGATTCAAGGTATTCAACCAAACTCATGCACATTGGTCATGGCACCGTAACAATGATTCGGAATCAACGGTTGTGGATGGGGTGTGGCTTCAAAGTCTCAGCGTGTCTAGTGTTTGTACCAAATCTTCTTCTTCTACCAAAGATGAACTTTAAAGCTAATGTAATCAACTTTTGGATACCATAGTTATTTTTTCTCTTCCTAAGAAATGCATGTCCTAAATATCCCCTTGTTTGGTGAGTTTCTGATAAGACCTCCTCTAATGCCAAAAATTGTACACAAGTGTGAAAAGAAATCTATTTCCAGTAATTTATTTAAATTTTGTAAATATTATGCCATAATTTTAGTATGTATGAAAGTGATAGGGAAGAATAAAAATAAAAGCCGAAACATTATCTCGTAGTGACATGTGGAATGAATTTTTTTGTCCGTTAACTATAGTCACATATTATATCACATACGAAGAGGACTTTGAGGAAAAAAGTAATTTTAATAATTTTGAAAAAAGATTACTATTTAGGTCACTCATTAAACATATATAGGGCTATGGCATACCAAGTTATGTCCATGTGTAAGGATAATGCCTTTAGCAAAAAAAAAAATGTACAAGGACGATGTCATGTTAACATGCAAATGTATTTTGTTGAAGCTAAAAATTGACATGTGAGTGGAACTTAGGGCCCGTTTGATAACGTTTCTGCCGTTTCTGTTTCAAGAAACGGCAGAAACATAAAATTCCGTTTCTAGAAACAGAAACGGAATTGAAGGTGTTTAATAAGTCATGTTTTTAGAAGTCGATAATAACCAGTGAAAAAATGGCCACAAGTCGTTTCTAGAAAAGGCGAAAACTTGTTTCGCCTGGGTCGTTTCTTGAACCATAAATAAGTATAAATTTCTATTTCTATTTCTGAAAATAAATGAAACGAAACAGTTTTATCAAACGCTTTTTGCTCTGTTTCTGCTGTTTCTGGAAACAGAAACGGCAGAAATGCGTTTCTTGAAACGTTATCAAACGGGCCCTTAGAGTCTACCTCCACCAATTTTGAATCCCATTTGAGATGCCATATGGTGCAACTAGCTGTTGTCATCCTAATGTTACTTAGGTGGTTCAACCACGATGTGCTTCCCTGATTTAATTTAATTTTTCAATATAATATATTAAAAAAACACTATTAATATTTTCATGTATATATATTTTGGAGACAAGAATGTTACTTTGTCATGTAGTCTCTGCACTTAAACATAGAAGGGGAGAATTATGACCCACCCATGTGAAATGCAGAATACACACCCCCATGCTTCTTCATTGGCCTCCCACGTTGGTGCAAGGGCCACACAACTAGATAGTGTTATTCTTCCCATATATGTTTTAAACATGATAGAAATACAATAAAACTATATAAAGCCAATCAATGGTTAATTTTTATTTCTAATAAAAATTATACACATCTTATTTTATCACCTTAGAGGCATGTATATCAATGATGAACATGTGCTTGAGAATAATGAGAAAAAGTCCAATTTGTAGTTTAAAGAGGCCATTGTAATCTCAGATACATTTGGAATCACCCTGTCAAAATAATCAAAATACCTGATCAAAATGTGGCTAAATTTCATTAAAGTCAATCTAAATTTCTAAAATAAATGATTTTCATGAATAAAATTCTTGCTCCTAAAATGTTTTTAATATGAGTTAATTATTTGAACATCACTTTTGAAATAATTCCATATTGTCCTTGTGGTCATATCTTCAAAATAATTTTCTTGACAAAAAATGTTTTACATTAGAAAGCACCTGGAATGAGCTTTAAATGTATTTTGAATCAATAAATTTAGATTTATAGGTGAAAGTTATGAATTTAAAAAAAAAAATTAAGCAAATAAATTAATTCGGACCAAACCGGTCCTAACCAATCCAAACCTGGAACCAACCGGATTCAAATAACCGCTGACTCAACGGATTGACACTAGTGAATAGTGTGATCTTGTGTCAATATCAACTGCAAGTATACTGACAAGCTTGCAACCTCAATGTTCATGTATTCAAATTTAATCTTGGTCAAGGTTAGGTCTGGTTCTGGGATTAGGCTGGATCATTTCTTGAAATGCCCATTCAAAGTCCATTTTTTTTATTCAAAAGTTCATTTAAAAGCTTATCCTAAGTATTTTAAAGTGGAATATAAATTGGAAAAAAGCTAAACAGTAGGTCCCACAAGTCAAGAAATAGAATCTTTTAATACTTGAAAGATAAATGATGAAATTAAGCCAAATTCAAGATAGTTGACATAGTCAAACTTGCAATAGGTTATTTAACATCATTTTAAGGCATTTTAATTAAGTTTCTTAGAAGGATCAAGATATCTTAAGGCATTTTAATCTTCAATGTAGTTATCTTAGGATATCTTTTTATAAGATAGGTGCGTAATCTCATGATATGAATATAAATATGGTTTTAGAATGGGAAGGCTACTTGAAACTATTGGTTGACAAGATCACAAGACTTATTACTCATATGCAAAGGAAACACATTAATTTTTTCTTTTGATGAGAACAAATGAAGCACATTTCGTTTAACTCTCCATTTCTGGAGGAGTGTGTGGTGGAGTAAGACCCAAAGTAATGATTTTCAAAGTTAGGAGACAGAAACTTATCAATATATCCACTCCTTTTGAATCGGTAATGGAGTTTGAAAAAAAAAAAGAATCGATGATGAAGCTTTCTACGTTTATATGCATTTTTTAAAGGAAAAATAAAGCTACCCCGCTTGCGTGTCATAGGAGGGCACAAATAGACTGCAATGCCCCTACCCCATGCATTGAAAATACCTCCGTGTAAGCTCCCATTTTATTTTAATGAGAACAAAGGAAGCACATTTCGTTTAGCTCTTTGTTTCTAGAATAGTGTGTGATGGAGTAAGCTCAACTTAAATATATTATGGAACCCAAAGTAATGATTTTTAATGTTTTAGGAGACATAAACTTATCGATATATCTATTCCTTTTGAATCGGTCTTGGAGTTTGAACCAAAAAAAGAATCGGTCATTGAGCTTCCTACATTTATATGCATGTTTTCTAAGGAAATATAAAGTTACCTGCTTGGGTGTCATAGGAGAGCATAAAAAGACTACGGTGCCCCTACCCCATGCATTGAAGATATCTCCGTGTAACCTCTCATTGATCTGTATGTTGGTGCAGTGGCCACACAAGCATATAGCGTTCTCTTACCTCTTTTATTATGATTTATTTGGAAGAGGGTTCCCTTAAAAGTAGCATGGCTCTTGCACCAGTGCAGAAACCAATGGGAGTACATGTGGAAGCATCAACAATGGAGAGATTTTTGTTTTTTATGAAGTTGGGGCTATCATTTCACCCCTCCTTGTTTCTAGGTGTAGAGACCACGTTGCCTTCTAGGCTTAGTTTTCCTATTTTATTTTGTTTCCAACACTTAATACAGAAGATAGTAAGGTACATTCTCAGAATATGCTACATTCTCAGAATATGCTAGTTAGTAGAGAAAGAAAATGGAGATTTGGGAGTGAAAGGCTATGACTCTAACACACCGATAAGAACGTTTGGTATTAGTTTACTTCTTTAATTTAATCTTATGGAATTTGTATTAGTTTATTAATGTAATGTTTGATCAGGTCTTAATTTGCATGTACTTCTCTTCTTTTTATATCCTCTTCTTCCCCCAGTTTCCATTTGACCCACACTACTCACATTAATTGGTTGGTAGCTCCGCCTCTAACATACAAGAGATTTTCATAAACAACTATACAAATCTCTTGAGATAGTTTCATATCGATTATGGGTAAGCCAACTATCATAAATAAGAGTCACAAGAAACCACCTCACTTCAAGCCAATTGAATTTAAGATGAAAACTTTAACAATATTTAAATCTCAAAAAAAATTTCTGAACTCTCAAGACAATGATCACCGCCCCCATTTGATTCTTGTCTCGCATCTCCTCTCTCACTTCTCAATCATTGGTGAGTTTTGTCATATGTCTTATTCTTCTTGTAGTTTGGAGTGTCTTTAGTTTATTGCTTTGGTGAATAGTTAAGAGGTTTGAGAAAGCCAAATTTGTATGGACATCGCTATGAGAGTTCCCATAACCACTTCATGCCAAAGAAGCAAAGAGGTTTTCTCCACGCAATCTATTTCCTCTTAGTATTAAAATTCTCCTCTGATCGATCGAACCCTTCTTTTAAAATTCCCCTTTTCAATATTTAGCTCTCTTCCACCTATCTCCTGCAGAGAAATGGAGAATATTTGGCCACATCTCTTCTTCTTCTTCTTCATCTCCTTCCCTCATCAACTCTTACAGTTGGAGGCTTCCTCGGTTTACACTCGACCACCCCCTCGGAGAATTTTATCCACACCACACAAAGGTTCAAACTCCGACCCACAACAGGTCTCTCTCTCTCTCTCTCTCTCTCTCTCTCTCTCTCTCTCTCTATACTATTCCATTGATTGATTTATCTGATCTATAGAAACTCATATATACAGGTTCATATATCGCTAGTAGGAAGTGATCATGTGAGAGTTTCATGGATTACAGATGATAAGAAGGCTCCTTCATTAGTTGAATATGGTAAACTACCAGGAAAATATGAGGCATCAGCAACCGGGGAAAATGAATCCTATAATTACTTCTTCTACTGGTCAGGCGAGATCCATCATGTGAAGATTGGACCTTTGGATCACAGCACCACCTATTACTACCGTTGTGGTGGAAGAGGCCAGGAGTTCAGCTTCAAGACACCCCCATCTACCTTCCCTCTTGAATTCGTCATTGTAGGTATATCTCCGCTTAACAGTACAGTATTATACTATAAATTTGATTTTCGGGCCAAATTTGGTATCTCACCACATGGGAAGATTTACCATACCATTGTAGAGGTTACAAAGAGCTCATAATAAGGCAAAATATATCAAGAGTGGATCAAGTCCTCATATGAGAATCATTTTTGTACAGGGCTGATTTGCACAGATGAAATCCACCCTACAACAACTCTGCAGTGGATTCCATTTGTATGGATCAACCCGTATTAGAATGATTCTGGTATTAGAATCTGATCCACATTTAAATATATCAAACCGCTGTACTGCAACTAAGGCGAAATACCTTCCCCAAAAAACAGGAGATGAGCTCTTTTTTAAAAGAAAAAAAATGGCTTTTCTCTCCCATGTTGGGGGGAAAATTGTGAAACCCTACTAATTCAGGATCCGTACTTTAGTTTTCATGCTTCAATGTTTTGGCACGGCCTTCTCTTCTGTTGGTGTTATTGTCAGGGTTTCAATAGTTTTCATTAGTAATCATTTCTTATAAGGTTTTCATTTTTATTTTTTATAGTTAATCTGGCAGGAGAGTTGAATTCATAATCACCTCTTAATTATGAGATGTTGGTACTTCCCAATTGACCTATCCCTTGGCGAGATTAGATCAAGTTCATGTACGAGAACAATCTCGCACGTCCCTGGTTCATAGATTTGTAATCTATTGAATGTAAAGAGAGAAAGTAGATTCAAAATCCACAGACCAAAGACATACGAAATTGTTCTCGTATGCGAACCTAATCCATATTTCCCCCCTCGACAACTGGCTTTATAATTATGAAGTCACTCTCCTTGCCCACTAATAAGGCAAAATAAACATGATGAGTCGATAAACCAATGAACATGGCTAATTCAATGGTCACCTTTCTCCCGGAGTTGGTAGAATGTGGTGAAGTAAAGCCCATCCTATCAAGTGGTTTTGGGTTTGAACGTCCTGGTTCTCATCTCTCTCTCCCCCCTCAGGCCCTAGATACGAGAATCATTATCATACGGGAGAACCTGATCCACTCTCGAAAAATATACCAGAATGGTAACCACTAACCAATAACCACTATTATATGTGTCATGCTCCCTTCGTGGAACCCTTTATATATTAAAATAATACTGAAACCCTAGAATTACAACTGGATTTGAATAAGCTCTAAGATGGTGGATAATATCTGTATATACTAACAGGGGATCTAGGACAGACGGAATGGACGGCATCAACGCTATCACACGTGAACGAATCAGACTATGACGTGTTCTTACTCCCAGGAGATCTATCCTACGCAGACACCCAACAACCCCTCTGGGACTCTTTCGGCCGCTTGGTCCAACCATATGCGAGCCAACGGCCATGGATGGTAACGGAAGGGAACCACGAGATCGAGACATTTTTCATCTTCGAGAACAAGCCCTTCAAATCATACAATGCCAGGTGGCGCATGCCCTTCGAGGAGAGTGGGTCCACCTCTAATCTCTACTACTCCTTCGACGTCGCCGGAGTTCACATCATCATGTTGGGTTCTTACACGGAATTCGAGGCTGGTTCGGACCAGTACAAGTGGCTCGAAGCTGACTTGGCAAAGGTCGACCGGTGGAGAACACCATGGCTCGTCGTTCTACTTCATGCCCCATGGTATAACACTAACACTGCCCATCAAGGAGAGGGAGAGAGCATGAGGAATGCCATGGAAGCTTTACTGTACCAGGCTCGAGTCGACGTTGTTTTCGCCGGACATGTACACGCCTATGAACGATTTGTGAGTCCTCTTCTTCTTTTCTCTCTCTCTAATGGGGGCATTGGAGTTTTATTCATTTCATTCTCTTTATTTGCTTGTTTGACCTTTGGTAGACTGGAGGAATTTTATGAGTGGATCCACTAGTCATACGATCACCTGGTTGTACGGGTGAACATTTATTGTCTGTCTTATTTCTTACCATAATTATATCGATGAAGAAAAATTTTATTTCAAGCGAAAGGGACAGATATTGGAAGCTCATTCGTATGACCAAGTGATTGTATGAACTATAGACTCAATCTCGAAATTAATGACTGAATCAAGAGTGTATTTTTTTTTTTAAATACCAAACAATGACTTTGGGCTAGGATAGGGGTGTTAACCAGTTGGGCTCGATCAAGCCAAAACGGGCCTCACCGTCTTTCTCCTTGCACCCTAACGGGCCTGAAATTAACACCCCCTAAGTAGGAAGACCCTGAAGCGTATCATTTCTGTTACTTGTGTGTATTATACTTTCGGAAAAAAATACCTCCAAGTGGGAGGCTTCAAAAGGAATCTTCAAATGAGCACCTGAATATTTTGGATGAGTGTGATGGAAAAATAATAAACCCCTAAGAGGCAAGAGTGCCAATCAGATTCCTGTGTGAGAATCATTCTTGTACAATCTTGATCCACACAAATGGAATCCAACCCTGTTATGGATTCTAACTGAATTCCATGTGTGTGGATCAAGATCATACAAGAATGATTCTCGCACAAGAAAAGAGGTACGGCCAAGCAATGCCGTCCCAAAGAAAATATGTATTAGCATCAAGATTTGTACCATGGGTTGGAATTATTATAATTAAATTTTATAATGAAATTTTATTCTCTTCTTGAAAACTTGTTGCAGGCGAGGGTGTACAAAAACACGGCCAAGCAATGCGGTCCCATGCACGTGACCATAGGAGATGGGGGAAACAGGGAAGGACTCGCTTTAGAGTGAGTAATTTCTTGTGAAATTTTGAATTCTTTTACGTAAAGTGATAATTATTTATATAAAGAGGATGAGAATTACCAGTGAAGATATTCATTGCTTCAACATTGAGTATCTTAATTTGTTTAATTTATGTCCTTCTTGAAGCTTTAAGGAGCCTCCTTCTCCTCTGTCACTGTTCCGAGAGGCAAGCTTCGGACATGGCCGGTTCAGGGTTTTCAACCAAACTCATGCACATTGGTCATGGCACCGCAACAATGATTCCGAATCAACGGTTGCTGATGGGGTATGGCTTCAAAATCTCAGCGTGTCTAGTGTTTGTATGGAGCATTCTTGTACCAAAGATGAACTTTGAAGCTAATGTGATCAATTTGGAATCATGAACAACTTTTGGATCCACTTATAGTTATTTTTCTCTCCGTATCTTGGAGGTAGATATCCAATATATATATTGATATACATAATTCTTAACTAAAATGTGAATGTATAATATAAGTGTGAGTATTCATATAATGTGTATGAGTTGAACGTGATCATTTAAATTTCTTGAATGGATTATCGTCAGTTTTTACTTGTAGGCTCTTTTGAAGAGGGAAATACTTCAAAGTTCAAAGTCCAAACACCCAAGGGTCAAGGGTCAATCAATTAAAGACTTAAAACGACGTTAGACTTATGATAATAAGATCAAAAGTTTAGCATCATAATCATCAGGATCGTGTGCATCAGATTGGTATTGACCAAGACCAATCCTGATCCTTGACTGATTCCATACCAAAACCAATCTATCAAAGCGTTCCAAGATCGGCATGGTATTTTAGGATCAAGTGGCTCATACCTCAAACCATTCTCCTCACAGGTTCACATGAATGAAACTTGACTGCTACGTGGGCTGCATTCAAGTAGTTGCCAAAGAAATGAAAACCCAAGGGAAATGATGGAAAATTCTACCCTAGGAAGGTATTTTCCAACCTGTTCCTCGTAGGTATTTCGCTGCAATCTAGGTAATAGTCAATTTTTTTCCAACTCACACTATCTAAGGTATTAAATTATCATCGTCATGCATACATACAACAAAATGAACGGGCCAGACGGAAATAATACTTTTAAAAAAGTACAATGTAGTAGAATGTGCAAGTTTTTTTTTTT
>NW_024868321.1:0-22634 GCF_013358625.1 Macadamia integrifolia | reverse complement strand
TGTAAGTAAAAATACAATATGTATTTACCATGAAACACATATATACTTAGGATTTTAAGCCAAAAAATGAAATTAAAAGACCCTTTGTATGATTAATTGAAATAATTTTAGGACAAAGAAGCATACAAAGAGTATTCCTACATCTCTCTAGGTTTGAATTTTCGATCAGAAAAGAATTTTGGGTTTTTTTTCTTTTAATTTTTGAAAAAAAAAATGCTGTTAATTAAAAGAAATAATACGAAAAAAAATATAAAAGATATGTGTTTGATTGGACATCTCTTAGTAAACACGTATTTTTCTGTATCTAAAGTTTTACGTATAAAAATATTCATATTTAATATACGTATTTCCTAATTACAAGATGACAAAATAAGGTGTTAAAATATGACACAAACATGTGCTTAAAGCTATATATTATTAGATTGACTCAACGCAAGATAGTCACAAGCCACCCTTAGCAATCCCCACCTTCTACTTGCCATTCCAAACATGATTTATAAACCCCCCACATCATTCGTATTGGATCGTCCGTATTGATTAATTCGTATCAGTATTAGTCGGTTCCTGGCCGATCTTGTATCGGGGTGGTTCGATATTTTTTTCCCTAGTATTTTAGAATACCTTTTAATTCGTACTTTTTTCCTAATCTTGTCCTAACAAGCCTTGAAACTTCATCCTCAAGGTTTGAGGCATAATTGACAGCCACTGAGTGTACCAAGAGTTTGGTGTGGTTCGACACTGATTAAAGTATTCAACAAGGAAAAAAAAGTCCAAATTTTAAAGAAGATCAGGGTATCCGGATCCAATACTATTTACTAGCTAAATCCTTGCTCATTAGAGAGAAGATAATTGATCACATAATAGACGGTTCCGATTAAAATGAAAAAATGAGTTTTGTGAAATTTTTTTTAATTGAATATCAGATCGAGTTTCTTTCCATTTATGGTGAAGAGAGAATTTCTTTACCAACCCTATTTTGGTTGTCAATGGAACTTCTGGAATAACATAAGACATTTCAAACATGTGTCTAATAAGGGCAAATTAATTCTGACCCTACATTTGTAGGTGATGAAGAGTACACCAATGGTGAAAGAAAACTTTCACCTAATCTAATAACTATAGGATAAAAGACTTTTTCTTCACAACATTCCACCCCCACCCCTCAACCCCACCCCAATCTTTACCCATTCTGGGTAAACCCAACCTCAAATGCATAAATCTATCTCATTAGAGAGTAGATAAATTCATTTAATAACAAAAACATATGAAATTTTTTTGAAATTTCTCACCTTCCAACCCAACCTCAACTAGATTTTTTTCTACAATTTCTCGAGAAGATATCAGTAAATTCGTGTACACGGACATAAATCTATGGGGTGAGAGTAATTTTGGCCCTACATCCGTGGGTGAAGAATACATCCATGGTGAAAGAAAACTTTCTCCTAATCTAATACATATTACATTAATGACCATTTCCTTGCGCATCTTTTATCTCGATTTATTGATTTCCGGCTTATAAACACAAATGAAATTCAAACATATCTCTATTAGATGCGTGTATCTATCTCATCCGTGACAAGATCGACTCATTTAAAGAAAAAAATGTGAAAACTTTTTGAATTCTTTCACCTTCAGACCTAACCCATGAAGTACTCTTTGAATACCTTTGCTACATTTCATTTGCATCATCTAAGAAAAAATGTTTTTTCATCATTAAGTACCTTAGAATATGTTGGCTAGATTTCGTTTGGATCATCTGAAAAATGATTTTTCAATTATTTCTGGGAAGTTATCATTACAAGGACAATTATGTGACAGTACATCCGTGGGTGTGGAGTACACCCATGGTGAAGGAAACCTTTCACCTAATGTAATAACTATAACATAAAAGACCATTTCCTTCATCTTTTATCCATTTCGGTCTACTGATTTCCAATACTATATACACAAATGAAATTCAACATATCTCCATTTCATACATAGATCTATCTCATTAGAGATGAGATCGACTAATTAATGGAAAAATGTGTTAACTTTTGGATTTTCTTACCTAACCCATAAATTACACATTGAATACTTTGGCTAGATTTCGTCTGGGATCATAAAAAAAACGAGCTCTTCCACCAATTTTTTTTTAGGAAGATATCAGTAGATCCACGTACAAAGACATGAATCTAAGACTTGGTTAAAAACTCTGGTTGGCGACGGCTGTTCTCAATCCGAATAAGGCGATTCGATTGATTGATTCCTGAGTTTTAAAATCATGCTTACATCATATGGGTAGTTAAATCTGAGACAAAGAATGCTCCCTAGTTATGTGCCCCTACGTCAACACAAGCAACAATGAGGTGGTGAACAGGGTGTCTAGATTCTCTACCCACATGGGTAGTTAATAATGGAATGGAATTTTCCTTGTATATAGCTGTGTCGGTTAGGATGGAGATTCTACTTCATTTGTAACTACACATGTGGAAAGGACCCCATGTGGGTAGAGAATTTGCATTCACGGACAAGAGCATTGGCGGGTGGGTTTATTGTATTTCATAAGGGTGAGGCCATCATTTCACCCTTTTCTGTCTTTGACCAAGAGATGTTCTTTTCCCTTTTGCATTTTGACGATTTGAATCAATATCTCACTAACCCAAATCGATCAGAATCATATATTTACAAGCAAGAGACTGCTATTCTTCTTCAATGTTCAATCAAGAACCTATGACTTGTATTAGTCCTTTTTATTTGCAGCCAACCTAATAAACCTTTAAATTATCCATAATAATACAATTAAACCAGCGATCGGTACTTAACCAGGCCAAGTTGACTGTTGGATTAAATGATTCCCTATCACGTTGACAAGTTGGTCATACAGTGTTCACTCTTATACTTCCTGACTGTTTGGTTTTACAAAACTTTGAGGGAATATATATCTGTTGAGGGTTGACAAGGAAAGTTAACCTTACAAGAAGCCTTATATGTATCTTTTGATTTTGATTTTTGATTCAAACGTGTACGCCTTGTGTGATGCCACGCTTTGATTTTGACTCTCTAATTAGTCCCTTTCTGGTTTTCCACACTTCATAAACTTCTCAGGTTCAATTCCTAGAATATGCTTGTTTTCGTGCATTTCTACATATCTTGACACAATTGAAGCTTGAGAAGTGAGATTTTTATTATTTAGTTATTTTTATCAACTAAATTATTAATTGTAATGCTTAGTAGTTGTTGTTGTTGATCTGGTCTTATTTTTTTTTTAATCAAGGTGTTCGGACCAACTTACATGCACCTCAACTAATCCGCAGACAGATTAACAACTATATATATCCTCTTCTTTGATCCCCAATTTTCATTTGATCCACTATCATACGTTGATTGGTTGGTACCCTAGTTTTTTCAATTTGATTAATGTTATGGCGGGTTCAATTCAAAAGTCCAAGCTTTTAGGTACGAGGTCATAAACTACCCAATAAGCGTGGGACTAATACCCCCTTCATTCTTAACCATGAAGCGCACTCACTGCACCATGCATTACAAGGACATGATTTGTAAAGCAAGCATTGGTGAGGAGTTTTGTCACATGTCTTTTTTAGGGAACCAAGGAAGAGTGTAGGCAAAATATTATTCTTCCTTCTTGGAGTGAATAGTTTGTTTATTTTTTTTCGCTTTTTAGTTTGGTAAAGGAAAAGGTAAATAATTAAAGAGAGTTTTCGGAAAGTGAGTTTTTGTATTGCATCTGTGTAAGGATTCCCATAACCCATACAATGCCAAAAAGGGAAATGGGGTTTCGTTGACGCCATTAATATTCCTCTTAAAGAATAGTGCTGTTTGAGCCCTTCTTTAAAAACCCATACCCTACCCCTATCTACCTCTCCTTACAGAGAAAATGGAGAAAATTTGCTTGCCGGTTCATCTCCACGTGCTTTTCTTCTTCTTCTTCTTCTTCTTCTTCTTCATCTCCTTCCCTCAACACTTACAGTTGCAGGCTTCCTCGGATTACATTCGACCACCCCCTCGGAGCAATTTATCCATTCCACACAAAGGTTCAGAGTCCGACCCACAACAGGTCCCCCCTTCTCTCTCTCTCTCTCTCTCTTTCTCTACTTGATTGAATTATCTGATATGAAGAACCTTTGTACAGGTTCATGTATCGCTAGTAGGAAGTGATCATGTGAGAGTTTCATGGATTACAGACGATGACAAGGCTCCTTCATTAGTAGAATACGGTAAAATACCCAGAAAATACGAGGCGTCGGCGACCGGGGTAAAGGAGTCGTATAGTTACATCTTCTACAAGTCCGGCGAGATTCATCACGTGAAGATCGGACCTTTGGAACCCAGCACCACCTATTACTACCGGTGTAGTGGAAGCGGCCAGGAGTTCAGCTTCAAGACACCCCCATCTACCTTCCCTCTTGAATTCGTCATTGTAGGTATATCTCAGCTTTGCAACTTGTGAACCAAATGGGTAACATGTGATTGCGGAGTCAGTATGATTCCGTGAAACTAATCAAGCCAAAGCTCTTGATTAATATTAATATTAATATTTAAAAAAATAAAAAAAAAAGGACAAATTCAATCCTCTCTCTTATTTGTCTTAGGGTTGTGGGACTCGAAGCTTTAGGAAAGGAATGGAGTCTAAAGGAATGGAGTCCTAGAGGTGTCAATCAGTCGGTTTCAGCCGGGCTGAGGCGTTGCTTTAGGAGAATTGGGGTGAGACTGAAACCGTCAAATAAGAGTTTTGGTCTCTAATACAAAGACCGAATCTCTTTGCTGCCTATTTGATTTTGGTCAGTCTGTTGTGGCTTCTTATCAGTTTTATTTTCTTGCTATCGGTCTTCAATCAGTTTGGGCTAGGTTTGAAACTGATAGTGGTCCTGTTATGACCTAGAGAGAATGAGGCCGTCGTAGACGGCGGTGTTGAGAGAGATAGAGATGGGGCCAAGGGAAAATTGAAAGGGTGTAGACCTTATTTTGTCACCTCCAAATCTGGCTTGATCGGATTGAGCTCCTTTGTGGCGCAACATAGTGTCCGGCGTGCATTCAATAGCTAAAAATGCCTTGACATGAAACCCAAGGGAGTCACACGCAACCCAGGGCATTTTTAATCGTTAGATGCCTGCCAAACAATGTATTGCCCCACAGAAGAGCTGAATCCGGCTTGACCATGATGAACAAGAACCACAACGAGATGATAGTTAAGGAGGCAAATTGAAAGGGTGTCTGACACCTCTTTTTTTTTTTTTTACTCGTAGGCATGCTTGACCATGATGAACATGAACCATCATGAGAGTTTAAGATCAGAGCTTAAGAAATGACCAACTTACTCTTAATAAAGTTGACCGAGTCAAATCTGATAGATAATCTTGAAAACCCTAGTTTCATGATTTAATGTCAGTTGATAAAATTTTTGAAATATTGAAATATCAGATTGGCAGACCAATGGAAAGGCATGTGAGAGAATATTCAGCGCATATTAAAGGGGCAAAGTGCTATCTTTTTGCTTCTGCACAATCAAGGTGTTTACTATGTCAAATTGACATGGTCCTTTTTAAATTGGATGATTATATTACACAATTTTTTGGGAGGGGGGTTCTTTTTTTTTTTTTTTGTCTAAACTAGTTTATAATTCATTATTATGAAATAAAACACTTGAAATAATCTTTCAAATGATTTTTTGAATCATGAAAATCAGATTTTTAATAGAAAAAATTTGAGAGTTTGAATTTCTAGGAAATGTGGATAGACCCAGTGTTGGCAGGAACCCAATAATCAATACATAAATGAAACTATATAGTCTTATTAATAATCAGGTTTGAGGTTTGGAATGCTCTCTCTCTCTCTCTCTCTCTCTCTAGCTTTTTCTTCAGAATGCTTGACATCCGAAGTTTGAATCTATTACCTGAACCAATAGATTCAAGTAGTAGATTCAAACTTAAGAGGTGACCAACACTCAGGCCATAGTACAGAGTTGTCTAAGTAAAATTTCCTTTTATATTATTATTTATATTATTTTTTAATTTTTTTTAGGTGAATAAAAAAATATTTTAAAAGTTCTAAGAAAGGGAAAAGAGAAAATTACAAGTCAAAATGCCATCAAGACAGACTAAGCCCATACAAATAGAAAGAAGCCCTAGAGTTGCTAAGGAAACGAGTAACAACAAGCTCACATTACGATGTGGCATAAGATTTTTCAAATAACTGAGAATATTAATAATATTATGGTAATAATAAGGAGCAAACCTAATATGGTAACTCCTCTCTCAATGTAAAACAAATTGGAATGTCTTCCCAATGAAGTTCTTTTTCTTTTTGCTTCAACTCTGTCTCATCCTCTAGTGTTTCAATCGGATGAATTACCTCATCAATATCCTTTAGATTTTCAAGATCTTCCTCTCCTATTTTATTTATTATTATTTTATATTTGTGTGTCCTGATTTCAGTATGGGATATTCGTGGAATTTTTGGATTATTTTTTAATTCATTAATTAGTAATATCTTGTGAATCACATATAGATGGCACTCTTGCAATTTTACGTACTTCTAAATTTAACTTTCATGTACTAATTAGTATATCCATTCGAATGATTTTTTTTTTTATTTATTATTTTATCCGTTAGAGAAGAATCAAAATCAAATTCCCCTATGTAGACCCATCATTAACTGGATTGGATTCCTGTTGAAGTCCAGCTGGATTTGAATAAACTCTAAAAAGTGACATCCTTAACGTTATGAATGTACCCTAACAGGGGATCTAGGACAGACTGAATGGACGGCATCGACACTATCACACGTGGACGAATTAGACTACGACGTGTTCTTACTCCCAGGAGATCTAGCCTATGCAGACTTTATACAGCCCCTTTGGGACTCCTTCGGCCGCTTGGTTCAACCATATGCGAGCCGGCGTCCGTGGATGATGACCCAAGGAAACCACGAGGTTGAGAAAATTCCCATCATCGAGAACGAGCCCTTCAAAGCTTACAATGCCAGGTGGCGCATGCCCTTTGAGGAAAGTGGGTCCACCTCCAACCTCTACTATTCCTTCGACGTCGCCGGAGTTCACATCGTCATGTTGGGTTCTTACGCCGACTTCGCCGTTGGATCGGACCAATACAAGTGGCTCCTAGCTGACTTTGCGAAGGTCGATCGGGGGAGAACACCTTGGCTCATCGTTCTACTTCACACCCCATGGTATAACACCAACACTGCCCATCATGGCGAGGGAGAGAGCATGAGGAAAGCCATGGAACCCTTACTCTATCAGGCACGTGTCGATATTATTTTTGTTGGACATGTTCACGCCTATGAACGATTTGTAAGTTTTTTGTCCCTCACTCTCTTTGCTTTCTTGAATAGAATGATTGGAAATATTCGACATGCACTAAAACTACTTAATTTTATTAATAAATTTATATTTTATATGAAAATTTATTACAGACGAGAGTATACAACAATACGGCCAACCAATGTGGTCCTGTGCATGTAACCATAGGGGATGGGGGAAATAGAGAAGGACTTGCTTCACAGTAAGTATTTTCTTTTAAAAATTTTGAGATTATTGAAAGAAAATGAGTATATCTTGATCCATCTTTTATGTGCTTCTTGAAGCTATAAGGAGCCTCCTTCTTCTCTATCGTTGTTCCGGGAGGCAAGCTTTGGACATGGTCGGTTCAGAGTATTCAACAAAACTCATGCTCATTGGTCATGGCATCGTAACGATGATTCCACATCAACGGTTGCTGATGAAGTGTGGATTCAAAGTCTCAGCGTTTCTAGCATTTGTATGGAGCCTTCTCATACTACTTCTACCAAAGATGAACTTTGAAGCTAATGTGAAGAACTTGGAATAATTAATGATCCCATGGTTATTCCTTCCTAATTGAAAGTATTAAATAAAATACTGCTACTAACTTGTGTTAATGCATGTATGAAATCAGAGTCGACATAGAATTTCATTGTAGCTTTGTTTAAAGTGCCAATAATTCTCTTGCATGAAATAAGGTAGAATAGACTTTGTAAAAAATGTATCTCATTTTTTTTTTTGGGGGGGGGGGGTGAAATAATGTAGAGTATATAAAAGTTAAAGTGAAGCAATAAAAATTGGAATATGGCATTGCCTCTTGTGATATGTGGCTTGGATGATTATTGTCCCTTAAATTATATGGTCTGTTAATAGTTCGATCAACTCATTTATGGCTTGTGTAACGTGTTTATAATCCACTTAACCTGTTTAAAACTTTAAATATCGATTATAGCTCAATTAGTTTAACTTTAATTAGGAACCAAAGACCTTAAATTGATGGGACCAATTAGGCCTGATCAAGATCAACCCACTTGACACTTCTAGTTGTATGGGTCACCTACCTAAACTTGAGGTTGTAAATTTAGCATTTCTAGTTTGCCTAGTATGCTTTTTGTATTTATGCATTAGATATCTTTTAATTTCCCAAATAAAACTTCTTGGAATCAAATTAAAAAAAAGAAAAAAAAAGAAAAAAAAAGAAAAAAAAAAAAAAAAAAAAAACATATTATATTGATCTCTTCATTTTACTTTTCAAATCGAATCTAGCTTATGGTAGGGTGTCTAAATCAAATCAAAATCGATCTTCTTTGATTATGCAAGACGGGCTCTTGTTGATTTTTGTTGGGATACGATTATAAAAATAAAAAAAAATAAAATAACCTAAAAGGAATTATCCGAATGAGGGTTTGTAAAAGCCTAGTGTAAATGAACCGAATTGTTTAAATAATAATAAATAAAAAAATTATTAAATGATTTGATTTTTGTTTTAAAAAATAGAACTATTTATTTAAACAGCTTGAAATGTTTACACGGACGGCGACCGAAACAGTTTAAAACCAGCTAATAGAAGATTCTGGAGTGTTAGAAAATTGTTAATATAAGTGATACTCCATAAATCATCTCACCAATAGGTGTAGGACACATGACATTCAATCACAAACTAAGGGACTTTCCAACTCAAAAGCATTTACTTACAAAGGCAAATAAGGTATTTTACCACTGATAGGGATTGGGACTTCATAACATCTATCTTCTCTCCATTTTCCTTTCTCCCCACTATTCTTTCAATATTGAACCCTATATTGTGGTCTGAACGCTAAATTAGACATTTGAATCTCATCCATCGAAGACCTCTCCGATGAACACTCTCCTGTTGGTTATGTGCATATCTAAACTGAGCTAGAATCTACAACAAAAATTATAAAACACAAAAACAATACCATGAAAATCCAATTAATAATAAACTTTTTTTTTCCATAAGAAAACATATTTAATATAACGGTAAAGACATATATAGAAGATGGTGGTTTCATAGTTCCACTACACAATATAATATACATTTTAGAAATAATAATAATAATAATAATAATAATAATAATAATAATGGTATAGTGTCACACCTGAATTGCACAACTTTTGTGGTGAGGAGCATTTTATTTAGGGCTACCAACTTTGGAGGAATAACATATAAGAAAACCATTTAGGAACCGTTGGATATACAGTTGGATTTTGAATTTGGATTTGGATTTGGATTTTGGTCTCATCACGTAAAAAAAAAAGTTGAAATTTGATTTCTAAACATCGTGATCAACCAATCCTAAGGGCACCGTCCAACACCCTTAGTCCAGTCTAAATTAAGAATTAAGAAGACTTTAATCCGAAGCTTAAAAGCACGCTAAGAAAGCGAGACCACTACTTGCCTCCTTTTTCTTTTTGTGTCTTTTTTGTAAGCATTAATGAAGATCACTACTTGCCTCCTTTTTCTTTGTGTCTTTTTTGTAAGCATTAATGAAGATGACTAATACCAAAGTGGACAAAGCCAGAATTGTTTGTGGTAGGTATTATTGCTTTTGTTTAACGTAAGACATTGAAGGAAATGGATTAGGCCTAAATCTTTAGGTTTAAAAATTGCACAACAAAGTCGATCACTTTTGACCCACAAAAACTGCAATAGTAGGTGTTAATGTATGACGATTGATGCCATCGTGCCAGTGTCACATCAAAACATGGTGGATGAAGAGATTCTCTTTTATATGGATGTCAACTTATGATATTCACTAGATCAATTGGGGAAAAAAAATGGTGATATGAACCAATTGGTTTGATTAGAGCAAACTAATTATAGCTCAACACTAGACCAATCGGTTAGTAAATGTTATAATGTCAGGACTAGCCCAATTATGAACTTATCATCATTAATATTTGGTTGTTGCTTGATGAGCGTTTGTTTGGCACCATATCGACTATTTATAGTTTGATTAGTTTATTTATGCTATGATTGCTCTAATTTCCCATTTTCAAACCAATTACAACCCGATCAACATGAGCACGATGATGGATTGATAATCAACCAACCAAATGGAAACAAGTCCGTAGTGGAGAAATTATGTGTAGGACTAAAAATTGGTGATCGTGACCAAATAGGCCTAATTGATCTTAATCGGTTCACATTGTTGTGTATTTTTCGGATTAAGGTTTTTCGTTATATATTTGTAGCAATGATTTCTTTCTCTGGAATGTAAGCAATACTGAGAGGTGTGATGGATGAGCATTATAACTCTATTCTCCATTGATAATGAAGCAATATCTCATCTCATCGGAGACGTAAGTAATCTTGTCGAACCTCGTAAATTTGTGTGCATTGCTTGTTCTTATTTTTCTATTATCTTCTGCATCATTTTAGGATTGCGTTTCTACACACACCTCATCATTGGTGGGGAGAAACTTTTGAAGCTTATGTCAATCATTCATCCTTTATAACAATTTTGATTCACTGTTTTTCTCTTTGGTTGAAATATTTCCAAAACTAAGTAGAATTTTCAGTGCTCAATTTAAAGAATTGCTGATGAATTTGATTGTATGTTAAAAGAATTGTAAGGATTCCATACAACTAATATGTTGCAACTTAAAAACTAAAATCCATTCTGAAAGGGTCACTGGAAAGCATGGTTTAAGATATCAGAATCGGTCTTGAGATATTTATTATTAAAAAAAAAAAAAAAATCTGGCGATCAGACAGGTTTAATATTAATCCAAATCATGCAAATTGAATAGAAATACATCTAATTGTCATTAAATTTTTTTTTTTTATTTCTATTTATTCTTATCAATCTAATAAAACAATATTGACCAAACATTGAGATCAAACAAGAATACCAATCTGATCTAATTTCTCAAACCATGCTTCAGAGAAGTCGAGAGAAAAATCGGAGGTAGAGAAGATGAACAGATCTTCTGTAGGTCGATCAGTTAACGTGATGGTGAGAGTCGAGAGTTTCACAGCTACGAAACACGAGCCTGCATGTGCCTTGCGGTTAGCGAAAAGCGAGATATTTTGTATTTTTGGATAATTTAAAAGATTATCTTTCTTTACTTTTTTCCTTTCCAACCAACCTACTTTTCCCCTTAGGTAAACCGGGCACTATTTTACACGTGTCGTATCGACACTGCCGTTAAACCAATAAGATCTGAGCCCTTCTTCAGGGGTGAAATGGTCAGTTCTCCCTATCCTAATTCTGAGAGCAAACGCCACTCTGCCTTTTTTCCAACCAATAAATACACTTACTTTCTTACATCCCCACACGCCATCCCCAACCTCCCAACACACACAGTACAGAAGCAGAGAGAGAGAGAGAGAGAGAGAGAGAGAGATTTGTCTTTGAGATTTCTTGTCTGTGGTCTTCAACTGTGTCATTGAGTGGTGAGCGTTGGGTAGAGGAGCATCGAAGTGAACTAGTGAAGGGAGAAGCTAAGTAGTAGGAATAAAAATGAAGAAGATTGAATGGAGCAGGTATAGAGGATTAAAAGCGTTGATTCATCTATTGGTGCCGCTGTGTGTGCATTTCATCGCAGAAGAGATGACGGTTCCCTTGCTCGTCGACGTTACCACCAAAGCTTTATGCGATAATGATGATGGTGGTGCTACATCAACCTCTTGCCCTCAGGCCATCTATCTTAACGGATTCCAACAAACGGTACTGATTCATCTCTCTCTCTCTCTCTCTCTCTGTTATAGATTCTCTTCTAACTTTTATAACTATAATAGCAGCTTTTGATCTCCATATATGTCGGATTGAAGCTCCACATAACAATATTTATTAGAAATTTTGAAGCTCCCCCTCCCCCTGTCCCACCCTCGGCGTCGTGCTTCACCTTTAACATCACTCGTTCAAAACGGACTGGTAGAACCTCTCCCCATGCGCGATTAACCTCCTTTACATCTATAGGCGACACTTTGCATAGCCACAAGTTACCACTACTCAAAGTTACTTATTTTTTTATTTTTTAAATATCAAAAAAATGTGGGACCCACATTATCTTCTTCGGCTTTTCCGGCGCTGCAGTCCGTGAACGTCAACACCTGCCGGTGAGACAACACGTCCGATTGTAGCATCGATCCATCGACCTAAGTTCTGCGGCCAATCTCTTAATTTCTTTTGCGGCCGCGTCTTATGTTCCAAACCTCCAAAGTGAACAAGCTTCACGGATTCTGCGACACGATTAGGTTTTCCTCAATCCTACGGCGAATTTACAATCAGCCTACTCGAATAGTGATGGATTGATGACAGTTTTATTACTAAATTGCTAATCTTGTTATTTAAATGTTCTATTGAAATATTATATGTAGCTAATGTGGACCATGTCTTTTTTATCCAACCAGTAAAATAAAAAAAAAATTACATTCGTTCAAGACAACAATATTACACCCTTTTATAATAATATTATTTTGTGTCACAGTTTGATTGGAACGTACAATGTCGTAGCTTTTTTTTTTTTCTTTGGTAAAATCTATAAGGTAGCAATGGGTTGTGATGGGCGACAATCCTTTGGTTATATATTTTCCTGGTCCACCAAAGCTGGCACTTTCTGTGCAAATGGGTGAACAATGTCCCCCACTTTTTTGGGTGGCGTTAAGGTATTCCCCAGTTAGTTTGCTTTCAGAATCTTTACATGTGGCTTATCCATGGAAAAAATATTATTTCACTGGTAGGTTGTTGGGATATTCAGGGTGGTGATGCTTCCTTACCTGGGGCAACTTGCTGACGAGTATGGGCGCAAACCACTGCTCCTTTTTACAATATCCGCCAGCATATTCCCTTTCGGTAATGCTCTTTTCTCTGAATAACAACTTTTCTTGACCCCTCCTGTATTCACATTCTGCTACTTCTCCTTTCGTTATCGTTCACCCAACATTTTATAGCTACCACTGAGTAATTAGGAAGGAACATCAGTGTCACATATTGTTCGGTTGATTATGGGCTATCCTTTCTGCCAGAAAAAAAAAAAGAAGGGATAATGCACTATCCACCAGTGGGTAGTAATGGTGTCAAATCGGAACCGAAATAAAAAATCAAATTCATTCCGTATCAAATATCCTAAGCCGAACTAAATTGATTATAATATGGTTATATCTCGGATCTGAAATGAGTGTTTATAATTTGGTTTAGTCCAGATTTGGATCTATGTCAAGAACTGATGGTTCTAATCGAAATCGAACCGAATAACATGATTTAACTTTTTCTTCTTTTTAAAAATTATTACTTGACGTAACTTAAATAGAAATCTGACGTAATTAATCACTTAAATTGTTTTAAAGAGTTATAGTCTAAGTTAAAACCCTCTTCTGTTGAGGAAGAGCAACAACCTTGTTAATGGACATTTTTATTTTGTCTTCTGCACAGCGGAATCGAATTTAAAACTGGATCTAGAACCAAATAAGAATCGAATACAAAACCCGAATAGAAATTGAAACCGGACTAGAATCGGACAATTTCGGTACAAGTATCAATTTTTATAACAGAAACAAAACCTAGTTCGATTCTTGATTAGACTAACTCCTTGAAATCAAAACCAAAACCAAACCGAATACCTGATTCCGGACCGATTGACACCCTTGGTGGGCAGGGCTGCAGGCCTCAACCATGTAATAATTCATGATAGAAAGGGGTGCTTCCCCCGATATAGGGATGCAACCGGCACAATCCAGCCCAAGGCCGGCCTAGGGTAGGGTAGGCTTGACCATATGTTTGCTGTTTGTATGTTATTTTCTACAGGTTAGGCCGGGCTAAACCTAAGGACTCAGCCGAGGTGCGGCCTGACATGTCCTTGGGCTTAGATATCCCAGCCCCAGTCTGGCCTGTTGCTTAAAAACCCAGCATGTGTGCTGAAAAACCAGCCCAAGTCTTGAATTTTCAGGTGGGTCCGGGTTCTCTGGGTCAAACTTGCACCCCTGTCTCATTATTTAGATCAATTAGATTCATTACAGCTAACATGTTAATCATGTTTCGATAATTCAAGAGTTTCTTGTTGGATCAAGTGTCCAATTGATTGCTTGATGAAATTCAGGCTCTAGCAAATGCAAGACACAGTAAAGAAGGCAGCAGGAGCACTGGATTTTGGTGATTTCAGTTCACATAGTATAGGGAATACTTAGAATTAACAGGGGAAAAAATTGGTAGTTTGATCAGATTCAGTTCTAGCAAGAATTCTATAGCATTAATCTCTATCAATTTCAAGGTTTCCCTAATTTCATTTAGGCAACGGGGCTGTTTTCATTGTGTAATTATTGCACGGCTAAGCAATCCTACTCTTGCATACTTAAAGGAATTAAATCATCAGTTCCCTACATAAAAGAAATAAATGAAATGACACACACTGAAATAAATATACTAAGCTTTCCTCCTGTTAACCAGTTAGCAAGCCTCAGCTGGCTTGGATGGGTGGTATGGAAATTCACTTAGCCTGCTATGTAATTTTTTCAACCCCAGGGGTAGCCGAGTTGGCAAGGGACTTTCTCCTTAGGAAGCGTGTGGTTTTGAGTTCGACTCCTCTTACCTCCTTAGGGTCACTCACATGGGGTGTTTAGTGCTCTTCATAACTTTCAGTGAGGCTTTTGGCTGGTTTATTTGAATTACCCGTTCACTGTTCTTATTGCAGCTGTACTTGCTTGGAGTGACTCAAAAAAATATCTTTATGCTTACTATGTGCTCCGTATGATTTCACATATCATAAGTCAAGGAAGCCTTTCCTGTATCTCTGTTGCATATGTGGTAAGATTGTTTCCTTACTGTTATTCATTTAACAAGGCTGGCCGAAGTCATAGTAGAACTAACATTGTCCATTCCATTGGCAGGCTGATGTTGTGGAAGACAACAGTATGAGGGCTGCAGCATTTGGATGGATTACAGGTCTTTTTGCTGTTTCAAATTTCCTGGGTAATCTGTTGTCACGTGTTCTTCCTGAAGATTACATTTTCGAGGCATGTTCTTGCTCAAATTTTGTCATAGTTTTAACAACATATGTCTGTATAATTTCTTTCCCAGTATACCTATTTGACAACACTGTTTTCCAGGTATCCATTATCTTGTTAGCAGTTTGTCCAGTTTATTTGAAGCTATTTCTGGTTGAAACAATTAAGCCAGTTCCAAGGCAGGACCAACATTCATCTTGTTTGGAAACAATTAATAATGTCTGTAAGAATCAATACCAATCTGTGAAGAATGGTCTAGCTGTGGGTTGTAACAGGTACTACTGTTTGTGAACTATGGTTTTTTTTTTTTTTGAATTGGGGGGGGGGGGGGAGAGAAAGAGAGAGACAAACCTTTAAATTGATTATACAAGGGGATAAACATATTTCACATATTTGGACCCAAAAAAGAATGTATTACATGTTTATGAACATATGGTACCCTTGGCTAAAGATCTGCATTTTACCTCCACAGCGGGACATTGAAGCAAATTGCTCTAATTACCTTCCTCTATAAGTTGGGAATGTCTGGCATCGCCAGTGTCTTATTGGTATGTTTCTTTCCAATCTGCTATCAACATTACTACTGAAAAAAAGTAACTTTTAGTTTCAGTAATCAACTTCTTGGTTTATCTACATTGAGAAAATCCCCACCATTATCATAATGATGGCCCAACCATCTCACCATAGTATCTACTTGATCCATAGCATTACAGTAGCATTCTGACTTGAATTTTTTGACGATCATTATGATTTCCTGTGCAGTACTATCTAAAGTCAGTTTTTGCTTTCAACAAGAATCAATTTTCTGATATCCTGATGTTGGTTGGAATAGGTTCTATTTTTTCTCAGGTACTGCTCTGGAGCTTCTCTTTTCAGGCATTTTGATACTATGGAATCTGTATGGATTTGTATATGTGTTGAAAGTAGATGATCATGTTTTAACATTTTTAAATCCTCCCCCCACCCCCATTCAATGGTGCTGAAATTTGGCCTCTAGATTTTGGTGCTTCCACTTATAAATCCTCTAGTGGGAGAGAAAGGAATTTTGTGCATATCCTTGCTTGCATCAACAGCATATGTAAGTTGTCCAGAAATTTTATTTATGGGTTTTCTTTAATTTTTTGTAGACTAGATATGAAGTTGGAATTCTATGGATAATTTTTTCCCCTCTACAGGGATTATTCAATGGTTTGGCATGGGCACCTTGGGTATGTATTCTTTTTTTCATTAGCTTTCTTCATGCATATGATTCAATCTTACTTTTTTGTTCTTTTGCAACTGAAATTTGGAACCAGGTTAGGAGGTTGATTGACTAAGTTTTGAATTTAAACTTAGATGTATATATATGATCATTAATTTTCACTATCCACTCTCTGATTATTCTGTTTAACCTTTATTAAGCCTAGAGGTATGCTTTTTAACCATTATTAAGCATAAACTAAACAAACTCAGTGCTTTCTGACCTTAGATTAGTTATTTTACCATTATTGATGGAGTCTTACAAGTTATCAATCCCATATGCAGGTTCCATATATCAGTGCCTCGTTTGAAGCAGTCTTTGTTCTTATGGAACCAGCTGTAAGGATGAATTCTCTTTCCTTAACCATGTCAATTTAGAACTTAGAAGTATGTTTTATCTATATCTTAGCAAATATGAACTTCATTTATTTCATTCATCTATTATTATTTGACAGACTTATGCTATTGTTTCAAAAGCAACAAGTTCAACCAATCAGGTTCGTATGTATATCTTGACTTAACATTGTTCTTGTGGTTCTTGATGCTAGATGAGTAGAATGTCCTGCAGGCATGTGATCTAAAGGTTTTGTAAGTTTAATTGTTGTGAAGTTTAAGGATTCACATTTTTTATGTTTCTTCAATTAAAGATTTAAAATGCTTGAAGTGAGACTTAAATATTGGAACATGTTGCAATAGTGCAACTTAACCGTTGCGCCATAGGCTCGCCCACTCAAGAAGATAATACCAATACCACTAAAACAATATTAACGAAATATGACATTGTAGTTGAAAAGATTACTTAAAAATTTCCTTTTTAATAGTAATAAAACAGTCGATGGAAGTTTTAGCTACCACGTTTAGTAGGTTTTTAGTTAGTTACACCATTAACTGTTGCTACTAAATGAAAATTTTCATTGTTTTTGTTTCAATTTTACATAATAACAATTTTTTTACGAGGCATTATAACAAATTATGTTCAACCAAATTGAGCTGAGAAAAATTCTGAGGTTGGGTTGAACAGAACTGGACATGAGAGCCAAGACTGAATAGACAAGCCAAACCCATTTATGAATCTGATTGGAAATGCCAATAGGAATTCCAACCCAGAAACATTGTGGTTGCAATTTTTTTGGGATAGAAGACATTGCTTATTTGGTAATTTTCCCTTCATCTTTCTAAGTTGAACTTGTACTTACAACAGGGAAAAGCCCAAGGATTTATCTCTGCTGTGCAATCAAGTGCAACTTTGCTTTCACCGCTTGCAATGAGTCCACTGACTTGTAAGTTGACCCTTCTTCCTCCCTTACCTCCCCCACCTCCCCCATCCCCACAACACACACACACATAGTTCAAGTCCAACTCAGATGCATGTTTGATACCAGAAGCATTCTAGTAACAGTGGGGTATGATCACTTACTGATTGAATATGTTATCAGCATTGTTCCTATCAAGCGAGGCCCCATTTGATTGCAAAGGTTTCAGTCTCTTGTGTGCCTCCGTTTTTATGGTCTCTCTCTCTCTCTCTCTCTCTCTCTCTCTCCAACCACCCCATCCCTCCCCTCTGCACCCTCTTTCTTTCAAACAAGTTAAATTTTCTGCACACTCTTCCTTGTTTAGGTGTTTGCTTTGTTTTTCGCTTTGAGGTTGAACTTAGACAATGGAACCTCAGCTAGTGATCCTGGGGACAACAGTGACAATATTGGAGCACCTCTCCTCTCATGATAACTAATGGCTGACAAGGTCATTATGGTAAAAAAAAATTACACAGCTTTCCCTACAGAAGTAAAGTGAGGAAGCATCAAGGCCTACAGAAGTAAAGTAAATGTTGGGTTCAAAATTTCCACTACCTGTCTTGACTATGCACTGTAAATCTTTGATGTGCCTATAATGCAATATGTTTTTGTAAGTTCTTCTGTGATATATGTAAAAAAATGAGTTAATCTATTGCAACTCTGTTTCCTCCCCATAATTATGTAAAGTTCTGGTTTTCTTGGTAATCCCTTTGGGATCACCACTTTGATGAGAAATGGATGCTTGGAATCTGTGGAAGTTCTGCACCAGGTCGCCCCTCCCACTTTAAATATCTACACATGGGTAGATGATGTGCATATATTCTAAAGATGGAGAAGTCATGGTTTAGACTTTAGATTACCATATGTAAAATTCCAAAGTCGGATTCAATCAAATACCCTGTTTATATCTATTGGCATGCATCCACATATATATATGTCCATGTATACCAATGCTTCTCTCACAGACCTGGATTTTCAAAGTTTCTATTTTGCAATGTGGCAAAGCCTATTAGGGATGAAAATTGATATGAGAGCAACATGCCAAGAGGTCTATCTATCAATATGTGGTAGTTGTTGGCATTTTAAATGGGGAACCTGATCGGAGACAATTGCTTGCTCAATTGGTTAGTGTTTATTGGTAGAGTGTAGGCTCTTGGTAGGATTTGAGTTCGACTCTTCTGTCTTCACTCTTCACCTTGTGCCTTAAAGGATCACCTCTTCTCCTCTTCTGTATCAAAGGGAAAAAAAAAATGTAATCCATAAAATTTCAGTTCTATACAGCTTGCCACATGGCCCATGCCACCCATGAAAACTGCTCTACTAAAAAAAAAATAATAATAATACTTAAACCCCCAAAACTTATGTCTTTAATTGCTCTCCAATTATTTCCATAAAACGAATAACATTTTTTTTTCTAAGCAACTAATATTCGATCTTATGCATTTATAGATAAATATTAGATAGGAACTCCCCAAATCCCAATCAAGATTTACTAAGATTTTGATTCTTTTGAATTAAACAAAACTTCCCTATAAACTGTAGAAACGCAACCCTAAAACGATGCAGAAGATAATGGAAAAACAAAACAAACAATACACACAGATTTTACGAAGTTCGGCAAGGTTGCCTACGTCCCCGGTGAAATGAGATCCTGCTTCACTATCAATGGAGAATAGGGTTATAGCGTTCTTCCTCACACCTCTCCGTATTGCTTGCATTACAGAGAAAGAAACCCTCGCTACAAATATATAGCGAAAAAACCCTAATCCGGAAAGTACACAATTGCCCTCAAATAAAAAATTCGAGCAAGGGGCTACACCCCAACTATGCAGGGGGGCCTCCTACCCCCTTGCAACCCCCACGGCCCGCTAACCAGCTAGTGGGACCACCGTCCTGCCTGTCTAGGTGATGCATCAGTACTCCCTGGATTAAACTGTGACGGAATACAAGACATCATACACCAACATAAACATCCAGTCTAAATAATGCTAGTTTCATGCATTGTTTTGTATCTAGATTATGATAGGTCTATGGGAGTCGCATTTCTTTTAAATGTTTTTCCGAAAATACTCCCTCATAAGAGTCCAATCAAAATTATGTATATGGTCCCAAATCTACAAGCATAAAAAGAAAGAAAACTACCTCATGGTCTTGGTCATGTTCCCCCTTATGAATATGACAGAATACCAAATTGAAGTAATGGACAAACATATGCATCATGGAAGTAAGCTTTTTTATTTATTTATTTCCATAGTAAGAAATTGATGAAAGATCATGGTTCTATGTATTGATATTGGATTGGTTGATACGATGAGTTCATATTGATAATGACTGAGATTCATCATAATACCCAGCCGGTTTAGGATCGAATATTGAAATACAACTTAAAAGAAAAAAAAAATGAAAAACAAAGATAAAATTGAGTAATTGACCGATTCAAGATAAATATAGTATCAAAATCATTGTGAAAGATGGACGAGGTCCAAGTTTCTCAGTTTAAAATTTTCCACATTAAATGATGAGTTGTTAACCATTGCTTTCACCCAGAAACTGCAATAACGATGGAAACAAGAAGACGTACCTCAAATGTATAGTGATGGTCTCTGATTAAAAAAAAAAAACGTATTGTCCTGAATCTCCTGATGAATGTGCCAGTGCCAGTGCCATCTATGAAGTTTGATCCACCTACGCCGGTTTAGAACTTAACACTTAGGAGCGCAGTCGTCCGGGTCTGGTTAGACTTGGTTTGACTTGGGTTGACCAACCCGGAAATTGGAGCCTCTCTAGTTCTCTCCCCTAGTAAGTAACTAAGTACCAGTAAGAATCCCCTTAAAGAGCTAGGCAGGAATATAGCAGCTCAGCGTTGTTCCATTGCGATCTTGTGGTCAAAGATTCAGATCATATATTATGATCATCCCCAAACCCTGTAATGACAGAAGTCTATAGAATTGAGTTTCTTTTTACCCAACGGATATTATTAACAAACTGTTTTACCATTCAAATAACATGTTTATAGCACAATATGTCTAATTTGCATCCGAATATGCACTCAAGGGATTCCCAGAAATCAGATACGCGTTAAATACCCAATATAACCATAGAGGATTTCATTCGTCGTCGATAAGTCGGTAGCTAGGGAGAAACTTTCTAGAGGAGTATTAGACTCTACAATCCTATATACTTACCTACCTCTTGTCTTTTCTTAGAACAAATTCGATTTACTGCCCATGATTTCTATCTCTAGGGTTAAAATTTTTTCCAAAACGAGTAGAATTTTCACTGCTCAAATCAAAGAATTGCTGTTGAGTTTAATTTATAGGGATCATTAAAAGTAATAACTCTCAAGAGTTACAATCCAGGAGAGTCTTCCAGTATCCACTGGAGAGAAACAAACCGGAGTGAAAGAAGACAGTAGAGTTTTGGGTTCGCTCAGTTGCCGTGATGCGACGAAAACTAGAATCCCATTAAACAATTATTACACAAGTACGACACAAGCCTTCACGTGCCTTTGCTGTGATCGTCCCGGGTCAGGTGTTGTACGGCACACGAAGAGGAAAAGATATTTTTTCCGTTTTGGATTTTTCCCTCCTTTTCAACTATCCCAACAGAAACCAGAGCCTACCCTAACTTCAATTCAATTAAATTCAGTCTCGTTATACCAATAATACACTTTCCTTTCTTCCAACCACACACCCTAGAGAAACAGGATAGAGAGAGAGAGAGAGAGAGAGAGAGAGAGAGAGAGAGAAGAAGAAGAAGAAGAAGATTTCTCTGGTTTTCTTCTCTTTTGGTGAGCGTTTTTGGGTAGAGGAACATCGAAGTGAAGGGAGAATGAAGGAGATTATATGGGGCAGCTACCGGGAATTGAGACAGTTAATTCATCTGCTGTTGCCTCTGTGCGTCCATTTCATCGCAGAACAGATGACGGTTCCCTTGCTCGTCGATGTCACCACCAAAGCTTTCTGCGATAATAATGATGATGCCAAATCAACCACCTGTCCTCAGGCCATCTATCTCAACGGATTGCAACAAACGGTACTGATTCATCCATTTCCTTTTTCTCTCTTTTTATAAAGGAATTTCACTTTTAGCTTCGTTTGGTCAACATATTTTCTTTGTTTGATCGAGCTTCCATATAAGAATATTTAATGGAAATTTAGAAGGTAGTTAGTTCACCAAAACATCTATAGAGAATAATCACTCAGTACAATTCCCTTTAGTTCCACGGGAGTAGAAGGTATCCGGTTTGTTGGAGTATACGTGGCAACATAGTGTACAAGGAGAGAAAGTTCTCTCCTCGTACGAGGAGCTGAGCCAGACTCAACCGAAGGCCCTATCACATCATGGAACAGTAAATTTTTTGGGTCTAAAATTTTCACATGTGTGGTTAATTCAAATGTGCCCTACATATCCAACACCCATAATAGGATTTGGGTCTAAAATTTTTTTTGCCCGTATATGATCACTTAATTGGTTAGTGAACATTCAATATTTGTTTCATTTTCTGCCATTATATGGGTGAAGAGGGATATATTTGAATATTTGAAAACATATGGGTGGGTTGTTGAATATTCACTCGTACAACTGGGTGATCGTAAAGATAGTGGATCCAATCTCTATGATCTCCTAGTATTGGTTCTTCACATGTACGATCAAGTGATCCTACATGTAGCTAATCCAAACTGGTATAAAGGAGCTTCTATAGTTTTTTTTCTTTTTTTTTTTTGGGACCTTACTAAACTAGTTACTACTATCCTTGTTGGGGGAGATAAAAGTATTCACCACTTATTAGTTGCCTTTGGAATCTTTATTTTATTATTATTATTTTTTTTTTTTT